>NC_079482.1:7018892-7322007 GCF_026230105.1 Diorhabda sublineata
AAAACTCACCCAAATTATAATAATTAATAGAGTTATAAAAACTGAGTGATATCAACTTTTAGGTGAAGTGATTTTTGTATCGTCTCCCTGTACATTTCCTAGAATTGAGTTCCGTAAGTGACTAAAGGTGTGCTCTTTCAATCACAAGATTAGAGATATAAGTTTCAGACGAGACATAAACTGTTCACCTAGCTAAATGGTTCTTAATTGTTTCTGATTGAATCTCACGTGTCTGTCATTCTTTCAAGGCATAGTGTAATGTTTTAGATAAACAAGTGTTGTACTCTTAATAAAAAAACACTTAGCGGTGGTATAATTTATTCGCTTTAAACTTTGATAAATCGTATAAATCTTTTCGAATCAACTTTTCCATTTAACAAAAATATTTTGACAATATTAGTGATTAAACAGAAAGGCTGACACATGACCACGACTATCATCAAAATAATGAATTTAAATTATTGCTTCAAAATTTCTTAATAACAGACATGTACCATTGACGACTTTCAAAGAATTCAATAGAAACTTAAGCCCGTGTATATGTTGATTTAGAAATAATAAAGTTTGAAAAACCAAATAAAAACTTTTTATCCAAATAAAGCAGTGCAATAACGTTACATCCAAACAAAATATAAATATATACTTATCCTTTGCAAAGAAAAGTTCTCAATAAATTGAAAAAGGTAACAATAATTCTATTCTTATAATTGAATTAATCTGATTTCCAGAAGGAAATTTTATTTCAAGAACAGTTGGCCATTAATTATAACAGTTTCACAATTTGATGGAATATCCAATCTGAATCAGCGTTTGCGAACCTTTTAGAAAGTTGAATGGCTTGGTCAGAACATGTTTCTGCTTAGAATACCCCCCAAAAAGCAGACTATCCTCTCTTCGGAAATACGCTACCTTTTTTCAAGCAGAAGCTGTAGTGGTCGGAGAATATTTAGTCAATGCCATCTAAACCTAATACTTTCGTTGTGTTCAGACAACTGAGCTTCTACACAAGCCATAACAACCTACAGGTGTACTTTAAACTTTTGATAGAGTGATAGACATAAACTGGTGAAATATAGCTGTGATAGAGATACATTGTATTGCCTAGACAATCCGGCAATAAGCAAAAAAAGAGGCTGATTCGCTCGACAGACTGGTCTCAGCAAAACCACCCTTAGATCAAGAGCTCATTCTTAGTGCTGCTATCATATCTTCGGCATTTAGAAGAGCCTTATGTCTGTCTTATCTGCTCAATTTCAACAGGTGGGATATGCGACTGGTGAATGTTCTTCCTACCAGACACCATCTAAAGCACCATCTCCATGCCATCAGCGATTACTGATGATCCAAGATGCTGCTAGTATATGGAGGAGGAAAAGGTTGAATCCAACGTGCCTGATTAGCTTCCCCTACGATATCGGTCGTTAGTAATTTTAGATGGAGCAGTATGGGTCTATCAAGGATCATAACTATGAATCATTTCAAAGGATTTGAGAATCAATTTTTTTGTTTATTAGAAGTAAAAAGTTAAAAACACATTCCAATTGTTAAATGTCTTTGATCAAATAGCTCTATCGATATAAAGCACAATGATTGTTATTTATACGTTAATGATACTACTGATACTACAGCAGGTTATAATATTGGGGATTTGAGAATTGAAAGATCATTTTTGACTTTGAAGATACTGTCGTATAGTTCATTCTGAATTTCACTCATATATATATATATATATATATATATATATATATATATATATATATATATGATACATACTTCAAAAGAAATCCATAGTTAGTTGTTATTCATTCAATAACATCTCTTTGTCCTCTACTTTCATTAAATGATGCTTTCCTCATTTGAGGTAAACATCTTCTGGAGTACAGCCAAGTATTTTTCTTATATTTTAATTGCTATGAGTATAAGTGATGCAAAAACATAGAAGTTTGTTAATGAATACAATATATATATATATATATATATATATATATATATATATATATATATATATATCCAGGTACGTTAAAAGGTTTAAGTCGATCTGTTCACCAACGTATATCCAAAAACAGTAATATTGATACCAGAGGTATATAGATCATCACAGCAATTTTGTATTTGATTCTTCATTCTCCATGCTTCTCACAATTTTCATTAGAGGCAATAGTTTCCAGCGCTGCAATAAACTGATGGCAAGTAGGATTTGTATTACCTACTTCATGTTGTGTCATGTTTTTTAAGGGACCTTGATTGAATGATCGTAAGGACAAATATTTGAATCCTATAATATGAAGATAGTTCCTCAGATATATTATTTATCTAATTGATCTATTGGTAAATTGCCAGATGTTAAGGCATGAGTACTCTGACTACGAACTTGATGCTCTTCGGTATCTAGTGTATTTACAGCATATGAATGTTCTTGGTTTAATATACAGTTATGAACTTGATGGTAGATGAGAGATAGCTTTATATTTATATAATGTTTGCTATTGAAATTTGTGAAATCACTTTCCAGATAATGATTTTCACCCAATCGATAATTTAACGTTGAGCTTTGAATTTTACAAAATTCTTCCCATTCAGAACATATATAATGAGAGCGTTTGGGAAATATAAAAAATGTTGATTCATCTTTTCTTCCATATATTTATTCCTGCAACCTGGAAATTTACATCTATACTTCACTCGGTCCACCACCTTCAAGTCCATCTCGAAATATTCAATGAAAAATTGTGGAAAATAATACCCAACTCTCAATTTTCCAGTTATCTCCAATAAAATCTTTCGTAGTCTAGGACAATGCTCCCTCTGTTGCTCCTGAAAGTGCATAACAGACTGTTAAATCTTGCCTGCTAACATTGTAAAGTACGATATGTAAATCGTATTAATTAGTTGTAATACTTATTCACAATATGAATTTTGGGGATATCAAGCACAATGAAATTGATCAGGACGAATGACATATTGACAATTGACAGTAATGAGATATTTTTATTCACGATTGGTATGTGGCAGAGCTAAATTTGTTTTGCCGAAATTTACAAGTTGATCTTTTTATTGAATTGTTTTGAGAGTATATGCTGAAATCTCACCTATAGGTATTCTATTCACAATACTATGTGATAGTGACAGATTCTTCATAGACGGTATTAGTAATCAACATTGTTAAGGAATTTTTTGTTTCCTGTGATGGAAGAAACTATAAACTTCTATATATCAGCAAAACAAAGCGTGCTATAACTTATAAATAGCAGTAAAAACATGATAACAATATTTCCTTTTGAAAATGGGACTCAGAGTTGTATCTTATCGTCTATAGAGATATCAATCACATAAAGTCGTTAATGACGTACGTGCATCTCCTGAAAGTTCAGTGAGAAAGTTAGGATCTAGTAATCAGGAATAATTTAACTCAAGCATTATTTGTATCATTGATATTAAAAGTAAATATTCCATTTTTACAATTTACAATATCAATATTTCTTAGTGAATTATTACTTTATTCCACTTCTTAATTTGTGACTTCTCTAAATGTACTAGTACTTGATATATGTACATTTTCTTCAGCTTGAAATATTTGTTTTGCAACATTGAGTTTGCTTGCAAGTGATTGTTCTACGCATCCTTCCGCTACTGTCGACGATTTTCATCCGCCGTGTCCTTTGAGCTCTGGTATATCCACTCCAGTATCTGCCGGAAGTGTTGCAGATGATCTCCTGAAGCAGTGACCAGTATATAGCTCAGGATTCTTCAAATTCAGAAATTTTGCGATTCCGTTGGGATTTTAGCAAACGTGTTTACACCAATAGCATGAACAGTGCAATTTTTATTTAAGGAATTGTATAAAAACGTGTTTTTGGAAAAAAAACTATAAACTTGGGGAAGGAAATAATGATATGATAATAATATTTCGTTTTGAAAATGGGTTCTGACTGATCTCAAGTCCAAAAGGCATCTCCTGCAAGATCACTGAGAGAATTGGAAAACAGACTTTGAATAATATAGTCGTTGTTAAGAACTTTTGAGTACAATTTCTAGGAAAATACATGTCGTTATCAAAGTCAAATGCAATATAACCTAATGGTAACAATTTGTTAGTACTTAGAATAGATTGTTCCTCTAGAAAACTTTCACACATTCATTCATCTTTTCCCAAAATGTTACTAAAATTTTAGAATTGAAGAAGGGCAACAAGTCCATGAAAGATATAGTACGTTGATCCATTACACTGAAGAGAACAGGCAACAAAATTTAATGTAAAGAATAAAAAGATAGAGACAAGAGACAACAGTGAAGGATGACAATTAATAAAAAAGTCTATTATATCCAACAAATGGATGAATACAGTTTTTTATGACGACTGAAATGTAAAAAATTAAATAGAATGATTAAGTCTGTAGTAGAGTTAGGTCGATTGGATGATGCCCATGGCTGTGCAACGATAAGTCAGAAGAGGCGCGAAGTGCAAGAAAACCTGCATTTACTGTCAGCGCCTACTTGTACATAGCGACTACCGGCGTACACGCGATGGACACTAATTAATTTACTTTACAAGCAACCTAATTAAACTAATTCAATAAAAGCGAATATAAATCAATGTAGAAATCTTGATCGTGTTCATTAATCAATTTTCTTTGTTTGGTTCTTCGCTGAATAGCAGCCGTGTTGAACAGGTGACAAGGGTTTTAATGAATAGAACGCGCTTATATATATTCTACAATCCGCCAATCTCGGACGCTAATGGTTTGTGGTTAATTATAATACTAAGCTTGCTTCTGTTCGCTTAAACGCGATATAATTCAAGAAATTTCATCACAAACAAAAAGAACCTTTCGAGATGAAGTAGCATCAATAAAAATGAATTTGTAAAAATTAAATAACTTAAATTTGCATCTGAGTGTATGATATTTTAATAAATTATTGTGGCTGAAGTGAATCCTACAGGTCTATCTGACCTTTCAGTTCACTCTTACCTCCCATTTTACTCTAATTTGTCTCATTTTTCAGTCTCTCAGTCTCACGGTACCCAAATCCCACCTAACCTGTTTTTTGGTAAACTCATTATATTTGTAGTATGTGGTGTTTTTGAAAAAGTACATGTGTCCGTCAATGTACTGGAATGCTCCTGTAACATCTGTGGGTAGTCCAGGGAAAATATCTTTTATTTGTCCTCTATTCCGGATAGTTTTCAAGTTCTTGTCAAATTCAATATAATTACTGTTATTATAAAATACATATATTTTCCCATGATTGCTTTGAAACATTGTGTTTATTTGAGAATTCTTAGGTATAATTAAATTATTTTCCTCAAGTATTTGTAGAGCGGGAAAATCTGCTACATAGTATTTACGGTCATTGACTGCTATTAAATTATCTGAAGAACTTTGAAAAATCTGAATTATGGAACCCACTTCTTCAGGTAAATAATCATCGAGTATTTCTGGTTGCGAGGGAATAAGTTTCGAATTCAAATCAATTTTCCATAGGGAATTTTCATTAATAATATATAAATGGTAATTTTCAAATTCACCAGCCATGGCAATGAACATATACTCCGGTATTATGTCGCATAAATTTTTATCCGGTACATTTGGTTGATGTGCAAGTGTCTTTGTAGTCGGTGGCAGCGCTGATGTGGGTTTGAAAGGATTATTTACATATGTATTGATTGGCCCATAAAGAGCTTCAAGGGCCATTTTATCATCCTCATCCAATTTAGGAGCAATGTTGAATTGATACCATGGATACATTATTGCTGTCTCAATATCACTGTGAGCAATTCCTAAAATATGCCCAATTTCATGAATTAATACCATAAGTAGGCTAGTCTGACCTTCTGAACTTGATCCATCCAAACTTAAATCCCACTTCTCATCAGCATCAATATGAAGCTCTATACAACTGTTGCCTTTTGGGAAATAAGCATGTGCCAACACCTTTCCGGGGCCCATCAAATGTACTGGAGCACTCACCTCTACCTTGGCAATTTGCTCGAAAATAGTGCTTTCCCCGTACAACTGTAATAGATATATCGGGAGCATAAGGCCGTATTTTGTGTATTAATTCAAATTTAAACTTTGAACTGTTACTCCACACTTCAAAAGCCTTTTTGGTTACTTTAAGATATTCTGGAGTTGCCTGAGGGAAATACCATTTCAAATCAAATTTTGTCCATTTTGATTTAACTCTAAAAGAATGATCATCGTCGGAAGCTGCTTCACTCACATTACATCTTGGTCTATTTAGAAGTTGAATTGTATTTTCATCTAATTCTCCCGTTGCAGGGATATTATATCTTTCTTGAAAACTCAACAAATAATCCTCAAGTTTAGTCAAATCATTTTCATTTGCGTACCCGAACCGGTGTAAATACTTCATAGCATACTGTTGATCGACAACGCATAGTACTGGACATAGTACTGCAGCTAGTATAATGATTAACATGATCTTCACTCTTCTGCTATCCTCAAAAAACTAATTTCCAATCACATTAATAACGGAATATATAATTTTTAAAAAACCCAAAGACTTTTAACCGACCTGGTATATCAGCGCTCCCGCTCATCGCAACGAAACTTTACGCATGCGCAAAAACGAAGTCTCTCTCTCTCTCTCTTACACATTGTCTCGCTGCTCTCTCTCTAACACACGGTTTTCCCTATTTCTGTAGTCGTGCATACGTTGTTCATCTACTCATCAAACTATTTTTTTCGTTGGCCTGATGTTTCAGTACTCGTTTTATCCATCTACCTTCTGTAATTCTTACTAAATGTTCCAGCCATTTCGCTCTCTTTGCTTTAATTATACAATTTACTCATAAATGAATTCATAAATATCTTTTTTTTGGGGAGTTGGGAAAAGTTCGCTAAGACAATATTCGTATTAATTACGTTACCAGCTCAATATCAATCCGGTAAGATATTTTCCAAAAGCTTACAATGTAATGTAGTTATACTTTGTATTCCACTTGAAGTTTTGGACAGCTGAAATAAGATTTATAGATCAACTAGCGACCTCCAATACGAGTATATATGCCGGTAAAATCGCGAAGTCGTCTATATAAGTTGCGTGAATTGATGATTGATTTTCAACGATTATCCACGCAAGCGTCAATATACAGAGTGAGTTTCATGTATAGAACGCATCAATTATCTCGGAAACGGCTCGTAAGTTTTTGTGTACAAGGGTGATATGGCCGGTATTATAGCGGTATTTACATTGTTGTCAGATCTTTCCTTTTTCCGAAAAAATAATGAACTTCATCATTTTTCCGGAAAAAGGAAGATCTGACAACAATGTAGATACCACCATATTACCAGCCGTATCACAAGAACCTTGACCACAAAAATTTATAAAAATCATACAAGCCATTTTCGTGATAATTGAGGCGTTCCATACATAAAACATGGCTGCTTATAGAATTCTGATAGTTTTTAGAACTCTTTTTTTCCGTTATAAATTTTTTTGAACACTTCTCGTACTCATATTTCCAGTTTATTGAAAGGTTTGTTCAATGTCCAAGTTTCACCCGAATACGTAAGTGACGTTTGTTTATTCTTAGTTCAGCTGTTATTGATAACATATGCTTTGAATTTATCATTTTTGATACCATTCTTGCTGTTTTATTGTGTTCTGCTATTTTTTTCGCCTCCTTAATTTGACATAGTTCCTCCTAAATATTCGCTTTATTTCGCCTTTTCTTTTATGTAGCTTTTCCGTTACATTTTATAAGTATTTCGTTTATTGCTCGTTTTTTGCTAGGTCATATTCTTTTGCTTTCTTTTCCAGTCGCTTAAATACGTTTTAATGTTATTACCAGGATTTTGCCATGGGTATTATGTCATCCGCATATGCTATACATTGATGTTTATTTACATAATACAAATTTCAAGTCTTTATACAACTTTCTCTTACAATGATTTCATGAGCTAAATTGTCGAGGTTTGAGGTAATGGCTCTCCTTTCCTATCTTGAATTCGTTAGAGAAGTGCTCTCCAAATTTATTTTATTCGAGTCGATTTAAAACTAACACCGTACCTTCCGGTGTGTGACTCCTTTCCGATTAATGCATCCTTGCATGCGATTTCTGAACTTGTCCATCACGCCATAAACATGCGCTAAGGAATTCCCAGGATTTCTAAACGGACTCTTTCTTCTTCACCTGTACACTTTACTTTTCAGGAATCCCCACAACAAATAATCATGTGAGTTCGTGTTAACGCGGAGGTCAAGTTGGAATAAGGTTTGGTCATTCACTGCATGTTGACCAAGCTGAGAAATGAAGAATAATGACCTTAGCATTTCCGAATACCGCTTTGTGTTCACGATAATAGACTGCCTTCTTTCATTTTCAAAGAAAATGAGCCCCGGATTCCCTATAAGGACATGGCACACCGAAGTCTTACCTTGGTTGAGTGGAGAGGTTGTTGATGAAGTAGATGAGTGTTATGATCACTCCAGTACCTGAAAGTTTGTTTGTTAATAAGCCCCGATAGATAAAATTTTGCCTCGGCTCTCATCCAGAGATTGTGAACATTCTTGTCATTTTCTTTAACTATACCCAAAAACGTTTCACAGAATTGCCATCGGCAGCAAAATCGTTCAATACCTGAACCACTTTTATCCAAATTTCAAGATGTTGACGGTGGAAATATGACGTCAAGATCCTTCGGATAAAACTGTCGCAAATTCCAAGAGAGGCACTCACGTTGCACTGAGCTTCGAGGGCTTCAACCTACAGCAACCCTTAAGCATTCAAATATTCTCAGAGCTCGAAGGGATCTCGTAATGCTTGTTAGACCTTTGATATTGTCGAAATTTTTCACTAAAAACTTTATTCAATTTTCAATGGCAAATGCTCGTTGTTGTTTTGATCCCAGTTCCATGGTGCTTGAAATGCTTTGAAGTGTAGAGCATAACGGTAACTTTAACAAACTCGCCCCACCGACTTTCTACGTATCCACGGCTATTTCAAAAATGGAGGATTTACTGCCGTACCATGTAATTAAATATTAAAATATTTTCACAGTTTTGGGTGAAATAACTAGTCAAAGGTCAAAAGAACATATTTGGGCAAGGTCGACTATCCAAAAACATTTGGAGATAGGAAAAATAAGAGAATAATCTATCTAGCATTCTAGCAAAGTATAGTATTCTAATCAAGTGTAATAGCTATTTCAATAATATTCTGTTTATTATTTAATAATTAGTATTATCAATGGGCTAAATTTTTACATAAGAGTAAACAATATTCTGCTGTTGTTAATATGTATTAACAATAGTTTTAGCATTCTACGGTCATCAATCACGCTACTTAATTCAAATAAGCTGAATGTTGATCGCAGAACTTTTCTTATTTCCATACTTATTCAAATAATTCAATATAAATACTGACTTTTTATGTTCCCCGGTCCATTCTTTATTCAACAGTCTTATTTGTATTCTTGAAATCTCATATTAAAGATAACAATGTTATGTAAGTCAGTTATTAAATTAGAGTTCTCGAATTGCTTCGAGTATTTTAATTGAACACCTTCAAGTACAATAGATATCACTACCATAATTTTCTTTCATCAATTTTGCAATAGCAGATGCAATTTCAGATAATATACTGTATACAATAGACATCAATTCAGTTGCACATAAGCAGGTATATTTGCAATTTTTGTGACATTTCAGATTCATGATACTATGCAATTTCAATTAAATGTGCAGTAAATTAGATACCTGAAAATAATAAAAATTTTAGTATATTCAATAGAATAAATTGTTTTTCGCAATCGTAATAACAACTACTATAAATCCTAATGTAATATGAAATAAAAACGGTAAACAATAACGTAAGTAAAGATGTTTGTTAGATCGTATCATTGTCAACGTTTTTGCAAAATCCTGCTCAGTTAAAGATATGTGGTTTAGTATTACTACATGGACTGCTGCTTAAGTTTTGAGATATGACGACACTGATCTGAATATGTCAAATCTGACATTACTATCATAAAATTTGACATTTTTAATTGTGAACGTACTAGAAAAATAGAATTAAATCGCGAAAATTCTCGTGTCATGATTCAATTCAATCGTGGTTGTACATCGCTATAGGATGAATTTCGTTGAGGTCGTCCAAAATCGGCTATTGTGCTAGAAAACATCGATGGTGCTTTTACAAGATCGTGAAATTGAGACATATTGGGTATTAGTTCCACACGCCGTAATTTGACTGTCAAAACGATTTGTTCACTTTGGATACCGCATAATTTGATAAACGCTCAAAAAAAGCTCGTGTCCAAGAAATGCTTTATTTCAAAAAACATCGTGACAGGCGACAAATTATGAATCTATGCATATGAATCTAAAGCCAAACACCAATCGACTGTATGAGTCTTGCAAAACGAACCAAATCCAATAAAAATTGTTTGCGCATAAGGCACCTCGAAGCGAGTTGTTGCCTGTTTCTTTGGAATAACTGGACATGTCATCACCGTTCACCAGATTTGCTTGAAAAAGTCGCAGAAGTTGAATGAATATTGTTCACCACGACAATGCGAGCTCTCACACATCAGTCCAAACGAAAAATCAAAACATCGACTTGATATGTCATCCACCGTATAGTCCTTGTTTGGCACACAATGATTGATGAATTATTCGCACGGATCAAAAATAAATTGCGAGGTCAATGTTTTACACCCGATGAAGCGATTGATGCGTTCAAATCAAACGATATTTCAAAATTCGCTTTATTGAACAGATGGCGTTCAATACTTCGTTTCAAATGAATATTTTATCACTTCAAATTCAATATGAATCTTGTAATTCAATAAAAAAAATATTTTTTTTTAATTGTTATATTATTTACCCTGATACTCCAAAATTATATTGAAAAAAAAACGGTTTATAGCAAAATGAGCTTTTTGATAACTTCCATCACTCTGTGATGAATATAACTTAACATAAGATAAGTATATAAATAATTTGATGTTTTTCATGAAGAATTGTCGGTTGTTTTTCATTATTTATAAAATAAAAAAAATATTTAATGATAGTTTGAAGATTTAATTAGGAATTTAATGTAAAAATTACATGTATCCAGCAAAAACTACGTTACGTGAATGCTTTCAATAGTTATTTATTTAGGTTAGGTTAGGTAGTATTTTTATATATAACTCATTTCTATAATAAATAAATAAAAAAAATTGTGTTTAAATATCTTAAAAATATACATATGGCGTAGGTGCAGCTGGGCCGTATATAAATAGACTAGACCCTTTACAAACGGACTAGACAGTTCATAAAAGACAAGCTCTTTACACATATAGATTAATATCCTCAGACTTTTTCTATACGGACTAGTCCTTTTATATATGGTCTATTTTTCATAAACGTTCTAGTGTGTAACATATACAAAAATTGAATAAAAATAAGTTTTTTCAACTTCAAGTATCGATATCTCGAAAACGAATCGAGTACAAGTAAATTTGTGTAAATTTCTATATGTCATCAAGATAAAATATAATATGTAAACTTCTGCTTCAGCAGTTCTCTATTCCATGCCATAGTTTGGTGGGAATGTGTAAAGTGCCCTCCATACAATCAATTATATTGACAATCAAATTAACAGTCTTATATTGTTCGTGAATGATATGATTTCATTAAATTTGGCGGTATACGGCAAAAAAGCCAAGACAAAAGAGAAGAGGAGGATATGCTTGTCGAAAGAGTAGCATAAACTGAGAAGCTGCTTTAAATATAAACTAACTAATATACTGAACCAAATGGTTACAAGAATCTCTCCACTATCTAATAAAAATACACCTCGGTAGTTCAAACTGTTTTGTTTAGGAGACATGTATGCTGATGTTTTTATTCAAATTTAAAGGATGTTAAGTTTCAGCCCGTTTATGTTAGAGAGGTAATTGAAAAGATATTAAATTGTGGAAATTGCATAAAATCATTGAATGACGGTGGTTAGATCTCCACCTGAAAAATGGAAAAAAGCCATAGACAATCTTGCTGCTCGAACCACTCATTATGAATATTGATTGCAACAGTTCAACTTATGATTTGTAGAAGTAACTCTACTACTTACTGGTGAGGTTTTCTAAAAATCAAAGTTCGAGCCCTTATATAACCAGAATGATACAATGTTCTTCACCCATTGTGACAAAATGAAATAATTTAGGAAAAATTGCACTTTCTTACGTTTATTAGATGAAAATATGAGTGTGCCCCCAATATATTCATTATATTTATAAAAATGTTATAAGAAAATACTCATGGTACAACTTTAGAAAAATATTTTAACTGTCTACTAATAGAAGTGATGAGCCTATGGATTACGAATGCTTCATCATTCTATTACCCTTTCATGCATAAAGATAGACTATAATAGTTATTTATGCAACAAATATAAAAAGTAAGTGTTTATTGAAATCGACGTGAATTCGTATAACGAGGCCGTAAGGCCGAGTTTGGCAACAGGTTGAGTGAAATAAACACTTTTTGCACAAGTTATATACAATATTTTTTCTACGTTTATAAAAAAACATGTTTTATTTAGATGTAGAAGAATAAGAACCATAATTTTAGAGCAAAATATTTAATAATTAATTAACACTATCGGTTAACATCGAGAAAGTTAGGAACTAGTTATAAGGAATAATTTAACTTAAACATTATTTGTACCATTAATATTAGAATTAAATGTACAACTTTTGCAATTTTCACTATTACTATTTCTTAGTGAATTATTTTTTAATTCTTCTTCTTGATTTGTGACTTCTCTAAATGTACTGGTACTTGGTATATTGTCATTTTCTTCAGCTTGAAATATTTGTTTTGCAGCATTGAATCTGCTTGCCAGTGATTGCTCTACGTATCCTTCCGTTACTGGCGACGATTTCCATCCGCCGCCGTGTCGTTTAAGCTCTAGTATATCTGCTTTAGTAACTGTATAGTTCAGGAAATTTTGCAATTTCGTACGGGATTCTAGCAAATGTGTTCACAACAATAGCATGGAAGATGCATTCTTCATTACCGTCATAGATAAAAAACGTTTATGTAGAATATGACTGGAACGTAATTTACGGTATATATCGATCAAAGTTAATCCTTCTTCAATTTTATCTCTAATGACAAAGTTTTTGGATGTGGCACTTTTACAATTAATATTGAACCTACTTCTTCTATGTCTTCAATACTCAATTTTTGGAGCTCATCTCTACGATATGCCCCTGCGATGCCAAATATTGTAGCGACCTACAACAATTTATTTCAAAATGTGTTAGAAAAGCTAAACAATAATTACTTTTTTATCAAATACTGGAAATTTGGAGCTTCTTTCAGAAATTAACAAATTTATCCCCTATTAAAGACTTTTGCTTATTTTTACCGAAATCCTGCTTCATAAATGGTACTAATTTATTGAAATTTTTATTATAAATATCTTCTTTTGTAGAAAGGCAAGCTGTCAACATTGAGTCCTCAGACCAAAGAGATGAGGATTTAATACCTTTCGATTTGAAAAATTTGCCAGAAGCACATTTTCTATAAGATTTACAACTTCTTTATTGAGGCACCACTCTTTAAAATGATTATAACGATTTTCATATAGTTTTTTTTTGATTAACTGGGTAATAAGTTTCATTACGCTGTATTTGCTATTTCACTGACTTCTGGTGGGGTCCCAACAAATTCTTCTTCGTCACTATCATCTATTTTTCCAATGATATTAATTATTTTTAAAGTTTCTTCAATTGTCAAAATTAATTTTTGACATAGCCAATTGATTTATTTTTCAAATATGCAATAAGTTTCTAGTATTTACTGAAGTCGACTTAGTCAGTTTTGAATAAGTCGACCAAAGTGTTGAAGACTTCCACATTTTGGATTTAGTTTCAAAGTAAGCTAGTAACACTCTTTCTGTGAAGCTGTTTATGCCTGTTTTAGTAAGCCACTCCATAAAAGAATTATATTCCTTCAAATACTGTTGCATGGATTTCTCAGGGAAAAGATTCCTTGTCGCTACAGTTGCCGATTCAACAACTTCTTGTGGTGTGCAGTTTAAGCTTTCTTCATTATTACTCTCCATCACTAATAATAATAAAACACTCTAATTTTACATTGTTATAGTTTATCCGAGAAACGAATTGACATGAGAAATAAAGAATTCCGGAATTACATTCTTTATGGAAGCAAATGTATGAAAAAAAAAACGTGAATATTATAACGGACGTAGAAAAATGCATTTTCTAGTAATTTCCTAATCAGTACATGATAAATATGTTTGATAAAAAGATAAAATTCGTAATTCTTTGAAACGTATTGCAATCTCACAGAAAAAGGACTTAATATTTCGCTCAGTTGAAGGTTTATGTTTGTCTTGATCACAAACCTCTAATATAATGACAGATGAGTGCAATAAATATTTATTTCACTAGTGGAATGAACCTAGGAAAACTTTATTAAAATCAAAAAATTAATTGTTTGAACTGTGTTAGAGAAATATTGTAGGCCAGTGTTGATAAAATTTTTTAAGGGACGCTTTCAGTGTTTCACAATTCAACTGATTCCAATACGTCTTGGGTAGCATCTATAGATAAAATTGTAAATATATATTGTAATAGATATAATTATTCATTTGCTGTTAACCTTTGTCCTTTATTTTATGTATATTCATCAATAAAGTCATAAATTTTTAGTACTCGTTTGAATAAATGTAGATAAATCAACAAACTTTCACAAAAAAAGACCTAAAAACATCACATTCCTTTTATAATATAGCAGAAACTATACATATTTTATTTATGCAAAATCGGCTAGAAGTACTACGCATCATCCATTATGGTTCGGATTTGTTCATTTGACACCTCATCTAAGAAATGGTTTCGGTTAAAGGTAATATACCCATCTATGAATAATGATCCTTTGAGAGAAATCTCTGTGGTAACAAGAAATAGAGATTAAAATACTCTTGTGTATTAATAAATGAGAAAGTTTAAGACACTTGGTAAAAAAAACCGTATACAACTAGTAGATGGGAGTGAACACAAAAAATGACAGTGAAATATTGTTATGTCAACATTGTTTGCATATTCATTGGGAATATATTTATTCGATTTGCTATTCTAATGAAATCGGATTTTTAGTTAATAACATATTTTAACTAATATTTATCAATGAGATTTTTCAAATAAATATAGAAATTTCAAGAATAAACTATCACCTAGGAACTAGTGAATGAAGAAATAATTTCTCGGGTCACGTCATATTTGAAAGCGAAATAAAGTATGGGAAAATTAAATTTAACGAGTATTCAAAACAACATTTTATATCGGAATTTTCTCTTAAACTTGGAATCAAATCAATTAAGTTCAAAAGAAAAACAACGATTTTCAAAAACCAGGTTCTACCACCAATGGTAATAGTAGAGGACAGAAATCTAGGACTTGTATAATCGCTATCGATCCCAAATTTGGGATATTTTCATAGACAAGAAAAACCCATAAAATAATGATAAAATATCGAACAAGAATTAGTTTTTAGACTATGCGTAAAAATTCAAAAAAGTTGATTAGTACGTAATACAGTCTTCTGCCTTAATTGTTTTAGCCACTTCTACAGATTATATGAACATAAAATTTTTTGCGCTGATTTGCCGATGATAATACACTGAATATATTCCTAATATACTCCTTTTTGGGCTTGTACTATAGACACCGCCTAAGAATCGGAAACTACTATACGAGAGAAAGAGTTAATTCGATAACTAAATGAAACTGGAATATAGCGTAAAATTCATAGAATCATATCCCGATTACAATTGTCATTTTGAGTTAAGTACATACAGTCCAGGAACCAAGTTCGCTATCCCATTGGGTTCAGTACCTTCTATCTTTCACTCAGAAGCATATGCTATTCATACATGTGCTTTTCAACGCAACACAATACAAATATATCCACTCAGTTAGCAGAGCAGTTCTTCAACACACACAAGTTACTCTAATGTGGGCACCTGGCCACACCGTCTTACACAGGTATGAACAAACTGATCACTTGACGAAGAAAGGCGGATTACTTTCATAGAACTATAACTCGTTTTATTTTACCTAATAAGCCATGAATTGATGATCATAAAAAAGTGGGAACAGACAAGAAATCAGAAAAATGGAGTAATACCTCATTTCTTATTCTACCGTCATGTTCTAAACAGCAAATATGAGCTAAGAAGAGTTATTGGCATGCTCATTGGAGACTATATGTTGAACTACTATCTGAAGAATATCGGAGATACTTCCGACAGCTCTTGTCCTTTCCTCAACGAACAAGCTAGGCTGTCCATAGACAAAGGTCACCGGACTTACTTTCAAGCGTTTTAAAGCCAGTAGAGGTGAGCCGCATAGCCTCCAGACGGTTAGCTCACTTTGCAAAGTCGCTGCTAGCTGACTGGTAAAAAGTCAAGGTCATGGTGAAGGCGTTTGCGATCTAGCTGATCTAATCTAATATAATATACTGTCCACAAGATGCGATGTTAAACGTTCAATCATGCTGTTGTCGACCTAAGTTCTTTCCTCCGTTCCTCCGGATAAACTTATGTAGTAGCACTTGACCGCTTATGGTTCTTAGAAGATATAAGAAAGAAGAACTTGATTACTAAAAATTAACGTGAACGTTTGATGGTGAAACATTGGATTATATGATTGAATTGAAAAAAGCAGAGTTTTCTTAATCTTATTTTTTTTTTAATTAGAAAGCTGTTATTTCCCACTTTGATTCTTTGTTTGAATTTTAACATTTTAATCTACATTTTCGGTAACTTTTACTAAACGAAATTTATTGTAAATTAAATCATTGATATGAGTCTTGAGTCAAATGAGTTTTCAAATGTGTGGGAGTTTCACGTATACAGTGATTTCGAAGAGAGTAAAATAAGATTTAGTTAGTACCCGATTCAGATTCTCCCTAGGTGCCTCCTAGAGACTCTTAACACGAGTCTTGGTGAGTGGGGAAGCAGGAGTGCGAACTATCTACAGTCTCGATTTAATCAATTGTCATTACGTCTACTACGAAATAACGTGATTCAAGTGACGTTTATACCAGAAATTGATAAATTGATTCTTTTGTATTTCTAAAATGCTGTCTATAAATCGCCATTACTAATTTGAATTTAGATCAACTGCTATTTATCTCCAATACAATTTATTGCACTTCACAAGAAGTAAAAACAATTCTACCAATATTTAATTCTCTACTTATCCAATCCCATTCTCTTTATCGAACAATCGACACGAAACGAAGTGACATAGAGGCAGGGCGATGAAAGGCAATAGAACACAATTAAAGGCCCTCACTTCATGGTATTATGTTTATTAAGTCTTTATTTTTTATACGTTACAAAGATTATTTCAGCGGTAAATGGTAACATCCTTCCAACTCATACCCTCAGTAACATCCGTCTATGAAACTAAGTTTTGTTTTCTGTACTTAGGGTATATAATTCCAATAAAAAAATCTTGTTCAAACATTATTTTTCTGAAACTCTATTGAATAAAATATCACAAGATCAATAATATAAGCAGAAGAAATAGATGACGATAAAACACAAAATAAAATAAGTGTAGCCCAACCTGAGATTTACGCCGTCTAGCGACAAAACTACTGAGCTAAGCCATCGTACTGTCGGATATTAGCATTTGCAGGTGATAAGATGAGTTTAACTGTATCCATTGTACGATTTCAAGGATGATAATGACTTTGAACTATATCCAAGGGCGAATTTCTCAACTAATGGAAAATGATAGTTCCGTTGTAACCAACTTTTCTTAACATTTCTGTACCTATACGTTTACAGTACAGGTCTAGTGCATTTTATTTAGCATTCGAATGGCATTGAACTTTTGTAAATAATTATTTTATAACCGAATAATTATCTGTTGTAACACAACCCTAATTTCAACTACTATGAAGATGTCATCAAGGTATTTCACTTATTTTATATCAATATATTTAGGTAATATATTGCCAAAACACTATTTGTTGATATTATTTTGGATAGTACCGTAAATTTTTGCAATCATGTCGCTCTTCAGTAAATATACGACTTTAATTAGTTACAGTAGCAGATCCGGTACATTGCCTGGTAGCACTCCAGATTACAATCGACAAAATTAAGATAATATTTCTTCATAACTGACTCGATCCTGACAATCAAAATTGGTCAGGTGGAGCCACACAAAGAATACTTGCTTTGGGGCAACTGAAATGAATACTAACGATATAACCGAAGCATTCATCAAAGTAGATCATATTTAAGAGATAATCACATGTACTCTTTTTTAGATGAACTGTCCAAAATAAAATATAATGAATTTTTAAAAAAATCTATTAGAAATGTGAATTTCCTCTCAAATGCTTGGAACAGAAATATTTCAGTATACAATAGTTTCATTTATAATGTCGAAAATGACCGTCAGTACATCAATAGTTTGATATTTTATCCGACAGCATGCCAAGAACTTTATGTGCGAGCACGATGATGTTAGCAGAGATCCAACACAAAATTAATTGTTTTGATCCAATCAAACAGTCGAGGGAAAATAACAATGACAATCGTTGTCAGGTAAACGAATTTCTATTGACATCATAGAACATATGTCGTTGCAACATTAACTGCGAAATCAGATAACGCCGATGCTCAAACAGGACGTGGCGCGTTTGTGGTTGCACATTACGCGAGTTATCTCCGCAATCGGGTTCGTAATGTTTTCTTGGTCATGGTAATTATGAGGCTATTGTGTAATACTTGATGCCGGTACAGCCGTTTTTAACAAGATTTTTGATTCGTGATAACTTCTCACACCGATCACCCGCCTGGGAATTCATTTTATAGTCAAGACCTTTTCAATATCTTTCGTTTTGACATGAATTAATGACACGTACGACAAAAACATTTTTATTATATGAGTAGAGGTTGATTCTAAAGCCAAGCGATCTCGTTGTTTCAAAAATTTTCAAAATAAATTATGAGGGTAGTCTGAAAAGATTCCAAAATGTTAGTACTTATTAATAAAAATTTCGGTAATATATTTTCTCATCTAAATTTCAGCCATTATGGATGTTTAGCTTCTGTTTCACAATTGTATGTCGTTGCATTTTTTTGAAAATAAAAAAAAATGGGTGTAGAATTATCATTGAATCATTGTTTTTGAAAGACAGTACAATTTAAATACAGTTTACGGAGACTCTAATCATCATTAACGAGCATAAAATTTTGGACAGCTGAATTTAAACGTGGTGGTGTCAGCTTGAGCAACAATGAAACGTCGAGACGTTTGGCGATAAAGTGATACCATCGAAAAAGTTTATCAAATATACTGAATGACCTTAGGATTATTATTGGAGAGATAGTTTAGCCTATCGGTATATCAAAAGAACTCATTTGCCATATACCAGTTGAAGAATCGCATAAGCTATCAGTTCTTTGGGTGCTACTTTTGCTCACTTTGGACCAAAAGCGCATTCGAGTAAACATTTCCTAGGAATTATTGCGGTTGTGTCGGATTTTTGAAATAATTCATACTATAGGTGTCATCTTGATCCAACTTACACACCCGAACCTGTTCCGAAGAAGGCAGATACGGTTTCATCAACCAGAAAAGTGATGGACATCATTTTTTGGATAGTCATGGAATTTTGACCATTGATCTCTCCAAAACAATAATAGGGGGGTATGACACATAATTTACTGATATATCAAAGAGAGAAATTGCAACAAAACGACCGCATTTGAAATAAAAGTAAGTACTTTTTCACTATGACAATGCAATATCACACAGTTTGGTGATCTTCATCGCTAAATCTCACGAATGATTCTTGAAATTGTTTTACTATACACTACATTGCTCTCTAGCGACTTTTTCCTGTTTCCTAACCGTAAAGTTTCACTAACAACAGAGAGATTTTCATCAGAGAGAACGTTATTGTATATTTATCTGCCTATACGTCAAATAGGGAAAGGGTTGTTATTGAGGTTAAAGAATCACTTGACTAATTGTATGGATTCAAAATAGAATGTCTTGTTTATTTGTAATATATTGTACAAATATATAGCAGACATTACTAATCAGTGGACAAATTTGACATTCTATATGAACTTACAGCATTCCATTCGATCATGAATTTATTGTTCGATGTTTTATAATTAGCAAGTCAATTTTTTTGCAAGCATGTATGATAGTTGTACTAATAGGAGGTCTTCTTAATTTTTAACATCATGTATTTACTGTTTCCTAAATTACTAGTCCTCTTTATTCATATATATGTTACTTTGAATGCCTGACTGATTGATAGAGAGAAATAATGATCTGTGGAAACAGAAATTCTGGACCAGTATATGATGAAGTCACAAATTGTTACTATAGAATCATAAATAAATGCAAATTGTTGTTTAATCGAAATCATTAAAACAATCTTCCCATACTAGGTATAGGGTTATGCTAGGATTAGGTTAGGTTAGGTTAGGTTAAACAAACCTAACCTCTCCGTTACATGTGTTAAAACAAAATAGCGCAGCGACGCATTTTTGACTGTGGTCAGTGAGTGAAGCAGCGTATATTAAAGAGAGAACAGTATATATGACGTTCTCGCTTTTCGAACAAACACTGGCGTTTGTTAACATTCATACAATTGTTCAAAAAGGTTCACAGTATCTACTTCGTATATGTTTACATTCACCGGTGTATGTCCGATTCAAAAATAAATTAAGAGCAGTTTTCGAGTTACCCCTTACACTGGTGCATCTCAACATTCACTAATATTGGACATTCTCAGTAACATATACATCATATATATCCATTCCATTTACTATCATTGGCGAAACACTGCCAAAAGTATTATTTAGCTTCCCTGACTATAATTGGCCATTACTGTATGTATGGTGAGTTTCCATAGAATTTGAAGAAAGTTGTCCTACAAGATATGTGAGAAAAAGGCCCCGAAAAAATAACGTTATATTGACTTCAACCAACAAATAAAATAATACTATTTAATAATAACCTAACCTAACCTAACCATTTCATAATTCTTGATAAATTTGTTATATTCATATTGAATTTTGAAATTTGAAATTGATTTAATACAGTCATATCTCGACTCCTGGTGCATCAATTGAATTAATATACTAACTAAATCCCACTAGCAGAATTGTACCCTCAAAGTACAATCATATCCATCACAACTCGCATAGAAATTTTTTTGTCATGTCCAGCTCAAATATACTGAAATCAACTTTGGTAACTCTGTAAACATGATTACCTTTTGAAGCTGGGCATGCTTCTCTCAATATTATTTAGATGATTTTTATATAATCAGAGGGATATTTCAAGTTTCAATTAATTTTTTATATATTATGAGTGATATGTCAGCTAACAGTTTGTGATACAATTGAGTATTTAATTTCGTCTTTACGACTCTTTAAACTATTTTTCCATGGCTGAACATGTTTCACTTAGTGTTCCATTTGCTTTGAAATGATTATCGCTTCATAGTTACTTAGCTTACAATTATTGCTTCGTTGTAATCTGCCGTTTCATTGGCACATTGGTTCGGTTTTTTCGTTTCTTGGGATAATGGTAGGATTTAAATAATTGTTTACTCCCTTCTTGGATTGGTTGATAAGGTATAGTTGAGTACTAATGAAGGGATCTAGAGGATATTTAGGAAAAAGTTATTGAATTATGTGGATGGAGCTTATAAAGTCCGTATTTATTGCTATCTTTTTATATTGATTTCTTCTTACGATGATTGGTGCTTGTACAATTACATAGAGTTCTCCAGTGTTCACACTGTTATGTGAAGTTACTTTTATTGTGTGATTTTCGTATACTAGTGAGCTCCAAGGCCACTAAGTGTTATATTAATTCGAAAGAAACCCAGTACCTAATTCAATAAAATCCGTAAATTATAATTTTTACGTGGTACTTATCTCTTAGTTTAGATATTTTAGAACAATCAAATGTTGTTGAAATACGTCAAACGATGCTAAATTCTGCTCAAAATAAATATGTTCCTGACAGATCAAATTGTGTTATAAATGTTATTTATTTTATCCATTCCGTTAACGATTATATTTAGTGTAAGGTAGGTTATTAACAAGATCCAAAAAATGTAATAAAAATTCCATTTGTGTGGCAAACCATTAGCATATTTTTATTGTATTATATTTCTTTCTTAAGTGCTCTGTTTTCATAGTACAGCTGCCAAGCATTTAAAACACGCGAAATAAAATTTAATTAAATTAATGCAGTTAAATGTAAAACCAGTCTGACCTCCCGCTGTCATCCTCAAGATATCCCTCAAGATATCATAAAGATTAAGCTACGGTATTTGTTATATTATGGTTGTTCTTTTTCTCGTAATAGCACTTCTAGTGCACACATGAATATTACTGTCATTTTACGGAATTTATTATCAATTTTCAGTTTTATCCATAAATAAAGTATATACTAATGGAAAATCGATGTATATAGAAAATTTTCTCACATTTAAGAATATAAAAAGAGGTCAGGAGAGCTCACGGAACATAGATTAGTGTCTTTTGATTTAACTATCAATTTATTTCCAATAGAAACTTTCAATATCTTAATCGGTTGACAAACAAATTAAGGCTATAGGTCTGGGAAGATGAAGAAACTCGAATAGCTATTCCTTATGCCGAGTGTACCTCCACCTATGATTTCCGTTCTTCCTTCGATTTCCCTATCTTTATTACTTTTCTGGCTTTGTTCTCATTCTATTCATTCATTCAATACCAATTTCACTGTTTGTTTTCTTCATATGTTACATTTTTTTATTACGTTACTTTCTATTTCATTTGTTATATGTGTGGATTGTTATTTTATTATGTTTTCTCTTCTTGTTCCAATATCTATTTGTTTATGGCTATATATCTGTTTGTGGTTGAATATTCATTTGTTTAAGGCTTATTATTTATTTGCTTGTGGCATTTTTATATTATTATATGGAGATTCTCCGTCCATTTTCTCGGTCCTTTATGATTATTGTGTTTAAATATTTGTATACCAATACATTCCTATAATTTTTCTAATTCCATTTTCATTTTCATTCAATAATCATAATTTTCCATTTCAGTTCCACCACCTGCATTCTTTATATTTACTAATTTACACATCTCATTTTCTTAATTTGCCATCAATACCAATTCAACTGCATATCTTAATCTAAATGGTTCTCATTGTTTTATGTTATGACTATATTCAGCTGTATCCTTTTTTTTATCTTTTTACCTTATCCATAAAATGAATGGTAACAGGTTCAAACTTTGTTTTGTTCATTTTTTCAATGGAAACTTATTTGCTGTTTTTCCCAAATATCCTACTATTTCATAATTACTTTTGTTAGAGTTGTTGGTATTGCCATTCTTTCTAAGAATTTATGTATTTCCTATCCGTTCATAGTGTTAAAAGCCTCCTGCAGATCCATGTATGCTAGATATAATTCTTCTTCGTATAGGATTTTCTTATACATCTGTCATCTGAGTAAATATATTAAGTATTATTTCTTGTTTGTTTGTCTAGTTAAAAACTTCTTGTTCTTCTAATCGATATCTACATAAGGTTTCAATATAAAATTCAGGGATTAAGTCCAACAGATTGTATAGTTTAGTATTGGAACAGTAATAATATTGGAGTAATATAAGACAAGAAAATACTGAAACTGCACTTTATAAACGATAAGAACTGACACAATTAATTTCCGATTGATTTGCTCGTACTGAAAAAGTACAAACAACTCTTGAAATCTATGAATTCATAATATTTACTTTATGGTTTAATATTAGGTATGTTACTTTTTACATGTTCGTACTGTCTTAGTTTCATAAACTATTGGTCAAATAAAAAAGTAGATATATTAACGCTAAATACGTCATCGTGGATTTGCAAATATTGATTAAAGTAATTTTCAAAAGTAAAGAACTAATAATCTGAATTAGTTTCTATGAACAAAACAAATATATATCTAAGAATCCGAAAGTCATACATCCTTGAATGTGTAGGTACTGCAAAACGTGAGAACTACAAATATTGGAGTGGACTCTATAGTACGAGTTAGATGCATTATTTAAAACAGCGTTCAGTAAAGATAAAGATTTTAAAATGGAAATACACTATAAATACAGTGGTTCTTAGATACAATCATAAAGGTATTTCACTAGGCAATTTAAAATAACATCATCAGCCCATACACTTGTGCTAAATATATATTCTGAAATAGTAAAGAGAATCATAACATCTCAGATTAGGTAATTCAAATACTATACTGAATCACTTTAACAAACATAGCGACCGAAACAATAATCGATGAGTGATCGAATCATGATCACCAAGCGCCTTTGCATCTATTGGCTAAAATGGACATGCCTCCTTACGCTATAACTGCCATCAGCCAGGGGTAATAATTGTTTTTTATCGATCTTGCAGTGTAGAAAGGGCCAGTTACATTTTAACGGTGTGTGCTGGTATATTTCGATAGATATTTATACACTAGATGACCAATATACTTTTCTCCTAACCTGTAAGTGATTCCCCTGAAATGATCTTTAAAAAAATAAATGAAATCATTAGATGATCAAGTGGACAAGCTGAATTGATAAGCTTGAATTTATAAATTCATCACCGTTCTCGAAAAAAACCTAATATGGATCCGTTCTTTTCATTTGCTTTGAACGTTTTAAGTATGGAGTGTAGAGAAAGAGGAACATCTCTTATGGACGGTACGTTTAAAATATGGTCTGAATTCTGTAGGTATAATACGTGGCGGTGATTGTACTATTGGATTGAGATTGAAGTTAAACACTTACTGTATAAGAAATTATCAAAGTTGTGACTGACGTTTGATTATATTCATGTGAAAAGCTGTGCAATCCTTAATATCTTATTAGATTTTTATTTTTTATTAAGAACTTGATATATTTCTGTACCTGCTTGCATAAGCTAATTACCAATGATATTTTAACAAAACTGTAATTATTATATTTGTTGCGGATAGAGTTCAATATTTTATTTCTATGAACCAAATTGTTTTATTTTCAATTATTTTATTATTCTTATTGATATTTTTATATGACTATAACTATTATATTAGTTGCTAATGAAGCTCAATATTTTATTTTTATGAACCGAAATATTTTTTTTATTATTCTATTATTTTTATTGATCTAATTATATCGCTATAATTATTATATTAGATACGGATAAAATTCAATATTTTATTTTAATCAACCAAAATGTTTTTTTTATACTATTTCATTATTGTTACATGATTCTACTTTTTTTTCATATTTGAATATATGTATTATCTAAACCAAATAAATAGCTAAATAATAAAGTTAATTTAACGAGATTCTGTTTTGTTAATCGTTTCATTATTTTAATACTACTAATTTCATTATCACGGTGCATTATTTAAAGCATTACTATAAAGTTATTTTCAAATCAGCGCGTAAAATTCAGGCGAATACCCTCTATAATCAGCGCCACCTATTTACCCATCAAAAATCAGCTCACATTTTTTAACCCAGAGACGTTCCTCCTTCTCTACACCCCATAGTTTTAAGTATCATATGGGATTTTCGGTCCCTCTTGTATAGATTTTTCCATCTTCCACCAAAGTTTTTTATCTTTTTGCTTTAACTTTATTTATTTGATTTATCGTCATTCTTCAACTTTATTCTCATGTGCATACCAATTCACCTGATTATTTTTCTTGTTATATTACTTTTTTAATCTGTTCTTTCCTTACATTGTTCCATTGCATATTTTCGTATAATCTATATAATAGTCCAATTCTCTACTTTTTATGTTATATTTGGTACTGACATCGTTTTAAAATTTTTATTTTCTCTTTATGTATATATTGTATGTATCCCAATATTGTTTCATTTCATTAATTCATTATTTAATAAATAAGAGGAACGGTAATTGATTTTATAAATTTTCAAGGGAGTTGGAGTACTCTATTTTAGTGACTTTTGTATTATACAGGATGTCCCAATTCTAAAAATTGCGATATCAATTTTTTTTGTTTTAGTAATAAAACCAAAGGCAACTTTCATTAGACCGAACTATTCTACTTTCTCACGGTTTAGTAAAATATTTATGGTTATTAGAATTTTTATGGGAAAATCATTATTTATATTTGGAAAATTCCTCAAAATAAAAATGAGGCTAACTGGTAAAATGAATTTGTAAACACAAATGTTAGGTTTATTGAATTATAGTGGTCTCCTAGGAGTCTTGATTAAACGTTGATGGACTTTTTCAGTAGGACACTTTAAAAAATAGGATATACAAAAATAGAAATAATTATACAGTGGCAGAGCTGAAACTGGTGAAGTATGAGAGACAATCCTAAGCATGGAGGTATGGTATACTACCTGCATTGTAGAATATATTTTGCGCGTTCTGTTAAGGTTATAACATACAGAGTGTGCCACAAAATTGAAACTCAAGAAACTAAAGACATCCATATAACTCGAAAATCAAGAAAATTCAATGAAACTAAGTTTAGTGTTTACAAATTAGTTTTGCAAATGATGCCAGCTAGCTTAATTTTTATTCGGTGGAATTTACCAGATATAATGATTTTCCAATAAAAATTCAAACAACCTCAAATATTTCCTAAGCCGAGCGAAAATCAAATAGATCAACTTCATGAAAGTTACCTTTCTTTTCACCACTAAATGAAAAAACGCAATAAAACATAGGGTGTTCCATATAAAATTCCAAAGTTGATATCGATACTGAAGATTTGGGACATCCTGTATAACCAAAAAGTCAATAACCTAAAACTTCCTCTAAATACAAAGAGCTTTTGTAATTAAAGCTTTTTGATAACTCTTATAGGTTTGAAGAAATATGGTATATGGGTCACCTTATGTTTGACACCCTTACATATACGGTGATTTGGAATCGAATATTACTAAAATATCAGATACTGATACGGCTGAGGAAACTGCTATTTTGTGTTGCCACTGTTCACCTAAAAGAAAATAAAAAAATTGCTATTCAATATTAATGAAAAAAATGTAAGTTTGAACATTCACCAAATTTAAGTTGAAGCAAATCCTATATTGTCAGTCGATGAAATCTTTAGAAAAGTTGGAAACATTGCTGGAGTGGATAAAGTACATCAATTGTTCTTTCAAACCAAATGCCACAGATACATCATGGCATCATTGAACTTGACCTTCCAGATAGAATAACAACTATTGTCTATGCTGACGATTTGGCCCTGATCGCTATTCACGTGATGGAAAGGAGCTTGTTCTAAAAACCAATCACGCCATAGATGAAATCAGCTTCTGGGTAAACAAAAATCTACTCTCCAGAAAAAATGGAATCGATTCTACTGACATCAAGAAGACGACTAGGCCCAATTGAATTAGAAGTAGAGAACATAGCTATAAGGCTACAGAAAAAGATAAAGCGTCTGGTGGTATGGCCGGGAAAAAGATAAAATTCTCCCATCACATTACGAAAACCATCGAAAAGACTTCAAAGCTTATTGATGCTCCAATCTGGGTAGAAAGTATGGAAGTGGCCAGAATCCATAAAAACTGCAATCTAAATGCAGAAAAGTAGCATCATCATTAGAGGTACTCGCCAACTGCCGACCTAAAGATTTGCTGGTCATAAAAGGACATAAAACGCATTTAGGAACCGACAAAACTACTGCTAGAAATATCGTCATGCTTGGATAGCATCAGCGTTGGGGAAACACAACTGGAGAAAACACTCATTACCTTAGTAAATTAACAGAAAACAGGGAGAAATGAAGGATACGGATTTTTCAAAGCTTATCGTTTCCAATGATAGTGCAATAGAAATTGGACTACTTTTGCCACGATGATAAAAGATATCCTTCGAATAAGACAGCTAACTTTTAATAAAGAGAACTTGATAGTAATATACTGAAATAATATATTAGAGAACCTAAACTTTTGTAGTAATGCTTACGTGGTCTCAAAGATTCATGAAGTTGGAAGCAGGAAGAAGTGGTGTTTTACAGGGTAGGGCGTCCTCCTGAGCTATGCGGGAGTCCCACACATTGTACGTAAAAAGTATTTCCACACCTCTAAAAAAAAGATGTAAATGATAATACTGATCTACCAAATTTCAGAAAACTGACATCCCACAAGTTATTGTTAAATTTCAATTTCAAATTTTAAAAGATAGGCAGAAAAAGTGTGTTGCTTGAGAAACTAGTTTTGGGAGGATGACAGTATTTGATGAAAATAATGGCCTGTGAAATAAGCAATAGGAAAATTTATTACCTGTACGAAACGTAGGTAAACAATGGCTACACTAAGTACACACTTTGGGTTGATACATATGATGTATATTCTTCAAGGCAAACTTTTTCGGATGACCTCTCAACCGAATTCAAGAACTCCTCAGGTAGAAACACCTCATTATACTTTCAACAAATTGTGTGTGTTTGTAAGTAAGATAACTGCGAACAGATTAAGGTATTGATATACCTATCAAAATTGAAATAAGCAGTAAATTATGAGGATATGGACGACAAATCGCTTGAGATTTCGTTTAGTAACGTAGTTCCAAGTCTAGAAGAGAATTCTATAATTGTTTCAGACAACGCCCCATACCATTCCCGGAAATATAAAAAAATTTTCCTACTACAGCCATAAAAAAAGTTCTAATTCAAGACTGGCTCCGTTTGAGAAGAATATTATTCCATGAAAATATGGTAAAAGCAGAACGATTGTATCCAAATTATTTTTACGTAGTTTGTCTTAAGGTGGAATTTCTGGAAGTGTAAACACCACCACTACTACTACATTTTCAATCATATACATCATCATATAGACACATTTCATTCGTTAAATTTGGAAAATTATAATTCTCCCTCATTGGCTTTTTAGTCACAATTTTTGTATAAAAGCAACGAAAAACTTTCTAGTTCTAAATAAAATGTGTGCGACTATTACTGGTATTGATTGAAATTAATTTGATAAAATGTTCATTTATTTGTCGCAGCAAGGATAAAAAAGAGAATGATAAAGCTTTGGATTGAAAACACAAAATCAAAGATACTTGATTTATACCGAACTAACAACCAGTAGAAAAAAGAGATTATTGTGAATTTAATAATCTAAATAAAAGGAAGCACTGTTTTTTATTGTAGCAATTTTGGGTAACGCTAGTATTTGTCATTCACATAAAGAAATAGAGCTGAAGGGCTGGACATAAAGTCCCATTTGAATTTAAATGATACCGAATTCAACTCGGAGTGATCCTTATTTATAACATACAATTATAAAGTGGACAAAATTGGATTTAAGACACCTGTTTGCCCGTTTTTAACGAGAAATTATTTCTCGTGACGTTTATCTTTCTTTATTCGTGAAATTATTACCGAATATTTTCCGTTCGTATTATAAATTGTAGGATATATTGAATATTATTGTAATTGAGCACTACATTCTTTTTATCGTTCACAAAAATTTTGGTGCTTAATCTAATATCGAATTTATTGAAAAAGTTTGGCAAATGGAGGAATTATATCATTAGTGCAAGAAGAGCTCTAGTTCCGATGCTGAGAATAGATCTATGGATGCTAGTCTTCGTGTCGAGGATGAGGAAGAGATAGCACAATAAACGAAATTCGAAGTGGCGCATGCAGCTCAAGGAGCATTCGAAAACTGCTCGCTTCGCTATCTCCTCGATTCAAAACATCTGGTCTAAGTTCGTCTGAGTGTGTTGGTTTTTCCCAAAACGTGTACTAGGAATATCGGAGAGAATTAAACTAATTGCATATTATTACGACAATTAAAATATAAAAGAAAGGTTACTTGGAATTTCTAGGGTCGAAGAATTTTTGTTTAATTGAGGAAGTTGTTCGAAGAAATGTGTGCCTGTATTATGACAAAGACTTTACTATTTTTACTTTAGTTCGAAGCTACAGAGTGAAAAAATTGTGTTAAAAGTCTAATATTTAAATTCTAATAATAGTAGACTCAAACCACAATCCTAAAGCGGAGGTGATAAACTCGTTTATAATATCAGACATAAGAATTGGTCGCAGTAATTTGAAGGTCCATTTAATCCCTTTTAGATAGCGGGTTATATGACATTCGGTTATGAGTAGAACGTTCCGTCCATATACAGTATATGCACATCAGAAAAAACCCGTAAGCACAATGATATTGCTTTCCATATTATCTACTGAGAACTCCATGCACTTATTCTATGTTTTAAGAAATCAGACCTGGAAGAATTTTGGATCTCTTCAAATAATTTTTGAATCCCTTCCACTGATATCTGTTCTTGTCTTCCTTTTGCATACCTTTGAAATAGCTTAATAGATTTTCTATTCAGTTCCATCTCTTCAAATGCTCCGATATTGTGCGCATCTCCTGGATATTAGCTTCTTGTTTTAGTAGTTACCCGTGAAGAAATTCAGCTGAGGAATGAGTAACTCAACTGTGGCAAGATTGAAGAGCAGTTTCATTTGGGCAAAATAAATTGAATACCATATTATTTAGGATTAAAGGTGGAGAAAGTTCCAAAATATAATTCAGAAACCCATAAGAGGGGAATCGATATGTTCAAAGTTTCAGGAAGATGATACCTTAAGAATTATTTGAAAATACCTGTGAATCTTTATACTGAAAACACAATCGCAACTGGAATGCCCGATATTATGAATCACGTCATTATTATTTATTTTCAATCTTTGACACTTGAGGTAATTTTGATATATTTTCGTTATCAATAATTTGGTGGAGTGCGAGGAGCGCAAGTGCATCGAGCGCACATGAATATTTAGAAAACATTTCGTGCATCTAGCGCACACTACCAGTGTCGAAGTGAATCCTGGAAATGTGCAAACATAAGAACTTTTGAATAATTATTACCACTAAAGCAAAGAAAAACCATCAGCAACATCTAAGATTTTCCAAAATGAGCAATTGTTCGATATTATATAAAATATTGAACAAAAATTGATAGGAAAAATTATTTTTTCGAAGAAGTGCATTTTTGGTATAAGGTAAGAAATAATTGAAAAATTGCATATTTTGAATTACTCACAAAAAAGCCTTTTAATGTGAGAATGGTTAGGTTAGGTTAGGAGACTATGACTATAATCGAATCGATGAATTATTAAGTTGACAAAGTATTAACTCTTTCATAATTTCTCTTTTTTATTTACGGTAATAAACATTTCAAGCTCACAGGGATTGAAGATACCGTCTTTATACCAGAAAATGTGCGCTCGATGCACACACCTATATAATCTGTGTGCTTGAACCAGCCTGCGCTCGACTTACGTGCGCTAGATGCTCGCATTCAATAATTTTCAGAATGTAGTTTACCCAAAGATACCTTGTTTCGATTTACCACCTAAAAACTACAAACTGTGAATTATAAAAAGTGACGTAAACATTAACAGAAATGTAATTTAAAAGTAATTTCTTCTGCCTATCGTATTTACAATTAAATGAATATGAGCCTATGAAATTTAATATCCTAGTTAATTATTGTAAAAGAAATAAAAATATGAAATTGAAAGTTTGTTATGAACAGTTTATTGAGTACAGAACATAAGTATTGAATTTTTATTATATACAAAATAGGTTAATAACCAATTAACAACAACGTTTGCTTTAATTTGAGTATAAATCAACTTTAATCACATGATTAATTAATTTTTTCAGTTGTAATATTAACTATCATATTTCTATCACACTTGCACTCAATATAAATCTTACCATGGATTTCCAATACGATTGAATATACAATATTAGGTAGGCAGTCGTAATATAGTATATGCCACCAGTTCAGCCATAAGATTACAAACATATTACAAAGGTGAAAATTTCGACTACTTTCAGTTTTTATCAAAATATTTTGATTGATTCCAAAAAGAATAGTAATTGCTAAATCAAAAGCTATTTGACTCGTTTTTTGTGGTTAGTCAGTCCACGTTCTACTCATTTTTCTTTTTTAAAAGTGAAGTTCCTTCTATTTTTTGGCTTCTTCCGCTATCTTCCCCATTTTTTCCTGTCCTGTCGCCATCCAAAGTCTGCCATTTTGTTCAGATCATTTGTTACTTGAATTTCCCATTGGCTTTTAGTTCTCGGTTTCCCAAGGACTTCTATTCTGTTCTTCTTTCAACTATTATTTTTCACTTGCTGCGATTTTATAAATCTGGGGATAATTTCTCTATTTAAGATTTTCCTAATTTCATAAAAATTCTGTATTTTCCGTTACCTATTTTTTTTGGACGTATCAATTTTTTGAAGTTTTTAAGTTTTTCTTCATCAGTTTTTGTTAGATTTGGCGTTTCTCCTCCATAGATTACAGTTAGCCTTATTACTGTTCTGTACGGTTTCATTTTAGTATGACTACACATTGTTTTGCATAGCATTAGAGGATGGAATTTATGGTATGCTCGATTGCCTGCATGGATCATTTGAGTGATTTTCTCTCCTCGTTCATTTTGGTTGTTAACTGTTATTTAAAATTATCATTATATATTTGTTTATCGTTTTATTGTAATGTTTAGCAAAAATTTTTCTCTGTTCCATTTTCAAGATGTTTCTTTTAGTTTGCCTACTCTCCTCGTTGTTATCGCCAGATCATCCGCGTATACCAATATTTGAACTTCTTCAGTAATAATTGTATCTACCATCTATGTCAGCTAGCAGTCTTCCATTACTCCGTCTAGTACTATAATGTATAGAACTGTGTTTAAACTTGTTGCTTATTATCTGCGTATTCAATTCTTTGGTCATATTACAAACTCAACATCCATTGTTGATTGTTATCCATCTGCTTCATTCACTGTAATTTGTTAATTACGTATTTAAGCGTTATAATCGCCCATCACTATGAGAGAGAAATCTTTGGATAGTTTCACATATTTTTATGAGGTCTTCATAAAATGCATTTTGGCCTTCTGCTTTAGCATCTGTGAGCGCGATTACATTTATAATTGTAATATTAGGTACTTTGGACTTCAGTGTTAAATATGAAATTCTACCATTTATTCTCCAGTATGTTATCTCTTACTTTTTTGCTGATCATGTGTACTATTCCATTCCTTCCTTGTTTCTTCTCTCCTGCATATAATGACATAAATCTTCTTTATCAATTCTTCTATTTTAGCTCTTGTAATGCCAATATGTCTATGTTAGCGTTAATTATCTCTTTAGCTGTCTCCTCCATTCTTTTATTTTCTAATTTTCTCATTTTTATCATACATTTTCATTGCCTGCTCGTCATATCCAATGTATTTCTGCGTTTGTTCTTTTTGCTTAAGTTTTCTGAGATGATTTTATCACCTTTTCAGTATTTTTTTTAGATCCTCCTACTTCTTCAAATGATCTCTTACTTACGGTTCGCCTTTTGTCTTGGTTTTGCAGGTCGTATGTTAATTACAAACATACTATCATAAAAATTAGTAGAGGTCTTAGCCAACTTCATTCACTGGATGGTAATGAACATCAATCACAAATAAGCTGTCCAAGTTTCTTGTGAAGTGAAGTTTTTGTGAAGCTGCCTTAGGTAATTCGCCCACGAGACTATGTCAGGACATATTGCTTCCAGCTTCAACACCCTTCAACCAAATTTGCGTTGCTGATGATATTTTATGTCCAAACAGGACCAAATCCTTAGCTGCAGTGCCAGCCTTCTTTGTGAAAGCAGCAGCTGCATTCAACTCAGTCAAATTGCTTCCAACCCACTCCAGAATGTTTTCAAGATCGGTGCTGATAGTTGTGATCTCTTGCTGCCTATCTATTTGGGCATTAGCCAAGTTTATTGATAGTAGCTCAAGACAAGCAGAAATATTTTGAATATATTTATAAAGGCATAAAAATGATAATTATATACAAGAAACAATTAAGTAACACAGTGATGAAGAATTCATGAAATATTTTGCGGTTAAAAGAATAATTATTAGTTCCAAAAGTAATATGTTTCATTGGTATGCCTTTTCCATATTTAATATAGCAATCAGCAGTTCATTCCATGAAGTTCGCAAAGTTATATATCTCTTGAACGATTTGGCAGCTGCAGTGATTCAGAGACGAAATGATCAAGAAAAAATGTAATGTTAAAATATTCATTTCAATTCCTTGGAGCTATAGTTGGTCTTGATGAAATGTACATACAAATTGATAAACCATCTGAATATCCTGATCTAAACAATAACAGAAAGAAGTCTTCTCAATTCAGGTGATCTCAGTAATAGTAGTAGTTTCAAGACAATAGATAAAGTTCTAGTTTCCATTGCAAATTGTGTGTGTAATCCAATATTTTTAATTTAGTATTTATTTGAGATTCAGTATAATTTTCTCTGTTTGTGTCAAAGATGGCGTTCCACCAAGTCATGCTTAGTACACCAAAGTTGAAAATAAGATCAGAAAATTTCACTGGAATAAAACTATTATATGTATAGATACAAGGTCGAAAACAGTCACCTAACCAAATCAGGTGAGTACGGCGGATGTTCGAGCACTGAAGTGCGCTTACTGGCCAAATACTGCTTCACAGATAGATAGGTGCATTCTACTCGTGCCGTTTTTACGAACATTGCCTTGAATTTTAATTTGCTCTCTCGGACCTCATTGAAGCGATTACACCACTCAAAAGATATAGAGCAAGAGATAGAGAATTGTCCCCATAGGCCTCTTACAACAAAATTTTTTCAACTTAACGAGAAATTTGCGGTTGATACGTTGCTCCTGTTTTTCGTCACATATGGTTTTTGGCACGAGAAAAAAACACGTTCGTTTTAAACCGCTCCTACACAAATACTATAATAGCGACGAAAACGTGCTTTGGGTCATGCATTGAAGATATCTAGATACCCAATGCACTACTGATTTTCTACCCCACCCCTCTAAGGCGCCATCTAGGCAGGCATTCTCGTTATTTAATAGCCAGACCTCGTATCTGTTGTGTTTGATATATAATTCACCTAATAACATATTTTTCGAATTCCTGTACATATTAAATAAATTGTTTTATAAATATCAATACACACTATGCTAAAGCTTTCTCCCATTTCTTCTAGTTAAAAATTTCAAATTCACAATCGTATTTATCATATTTTTCTAAAATTTACTAAAACTAATTATTGCACGCTTTCATTAAGTAACTGATTATCAATTTTATGTCAAATAAAAAACTTATGTCCATTTATATTCTATATTATTTGCATTTATCACAGTTTTGAATAGATATTGCATGTTTTTTACAGTAAACACCAGTTTTTAGTATAGAATATAAGAATAAATCACAATTTTATAACATACACACACCTGTGTGTATTATAAATTTATTTATTGCCCAAGACTTTGACTTAGGTACGCTCATAAACACTTAAACTCTTATTTATTGAACCGATGAAAAAATTCCAGAAATACAAAATTCTCGAATGTTATAACCACCTACACTCGATTCATGTTTAAAATTATTCTGCTCATTATGATAATTAAAACACTCTCTAGTAGTTCACAACCCAAATAAACAAAATATAACAGTTTTTCATTTGATCGAAGATACAGTAAATCTGAACACGAGATCAGTACGTAATTACGTCTTAATAAAACACGTGTAGGTCAAAGAAAATACAGATTGTCCTATTACAAAAGTTATCAATGATATTAACAGTTCGTTCTTATAGAAGTTACTTCGAAATAAAAAATGTTTGAAGAAACATGTATCGAAGGATATCGAACTGGCATTTCAAAGGTTCACTTTTCGCTATTCTTTATAAGGAGATCTTTGAGGGATAAACACAGATTTTGGGTGCTCAAAACTAATAATGCTCCTACGTTTAATTCATGGTTATGACATGTCTTAATAATTGCTACGAAACTTCACACATCCTGTGCACGTGTAATATAAGTTTTCAAATGCCTACCTGATTTCAGTATCAGTATCACCCAGTATCACGTTGTAGATGTTTTCTCCATTTATGAAATCGTCATCTTAGCAGCTCATATATTCTTATTTAAATTCCTATTCAATATCATACTGTCATAAAAGATCAGGCTCACCCAACGCAAAGTCCTGTTCTGTTATTATTTTGGTTGTTTTGGGTTTTAAAATAAAAGTATTGACCCAGCCTTATACATTCTCACAAATTTGCTGAAAATATTCACTATTGATGTTAAACAATTACTTAACAACGTTGTAGCATCAAAGTTCATGCCTATGCCGAATACATTGATTTATAGCTATTGTTCTACGTCATTCCGGGAACTTAAGTGAACATCTAGGCATTGTGAAAATTGCAAAACATTGTAGGTATACTGTAAATAAACTGAAGTGACGGATGATTAACTTAGAGGGATACTGATATCAACCTAGCAAAAAAATAATAACTGGTCTTTTACATCATTAATTCTCATTGCTTTCATAGGTTTGTTTCTCAAGAAAATAGAGTACAGTCTTCTTCTCTTTTGGATTGCGGATTCTGGTGGACTACTTATTATTTTTTCCATTGATTATAATTTATAACAATAGATAAATACAGATTCGAAACTGTCATCTCTCCATTGATTTTTAAATTATAGTTGGAAACGAATTGAAAGAGCGAATAGAAGACAAACTATTAAAGAAGAATCAGCCTTTATTCTAAATCGAAGAAAAATTATTTTTTCTCAAAAATACTGAAATACCAGTGAATTTTCATTATTCAACGATTTTAAAACTAGTTATCATCTACACAATAGAAAAATAATGATACTGGAAGAAAAATGATCAAATGATATTAAAAAAAATGGTCAGGGTTGCAATAGGAAGGACATTAAAGGAGAACTATAGGAAATTATTGAGCTGGTTCCGATTTACTCTAGACAAATTGACAAAGCCAATAAAAGAATAAACGAACGGCTTAGGAATAGATAATTGGACATTTAAATGAGAAAAGAAAATGAAGATAACGCAAAAGCCACGAAATGTAAGAAAAAATACAATAACCGAGAAATTATAGCCCTTTCATTTTTGTTTTAGTCATAATCAGCAAGTTATAATATATGACTTAGACTTTGCTTCTCTATCTATATAAAGTTCGATGACAGTAGTAAAAAGTTAGTTTCTGTGAGTAAAGATAAAACCCACTCTTTTTTGTTCGAAGCTATTGTAGAAATATGGAGGATCATGACAACTTAATATACAGAGTGAGTTTTATATATGGAACGCCTCAATTTTTTCGGAAACGGCTTGTACGATTTTTATATATTTTTGTGTACAAAGCTTTTGTGATAAGGCCGGTATAATGGCGGCACTTACATTGTTGTGAGATCTTTACTTATTCCGTAAAAATAATGAACCTTGTTATTTCAAATGGATCACCATGAATATTTTTCGCGTTTAGAAATCCTTAAGAAATACTTATTATTTTTGATCGAATGTTCCCTATACTTAAATACCAAATTTGACGTTTCAATAATTTATTACTATTAATTACTAATAATAATTATAATGACAAAATAATAATAATAATAATTAATTACTATATTATTAATCATATAGAGATATGGTGATAGACGTAGAAGTCAACAAGAAACGTGTAGTATCTTCGATAATTCCTTTCCTAATTGTAACCCCTTAACAAGATAGACTATCAATAAATTAGTAAAAAAGATAAACGAAATTGGCCAGTAGAAAATTTTTTTAAACAGGCTAGAAACTAGTACTTTACGGTTTATTTTTATATCAGAAAATCTCATTTTGTCGGACCGAGCCAGAAAATTATTGTGATAGTCCGGTAAAAGCTTTTACCGGACTCATTTTTATTTACTTTCCGGCCTATCTTGAATGAAAAACATAATAAAATAGATAGTTTAAGATAGAGGTCAATTCGTTTCTATAGTATCCGAGTTTTGTATTATTTACAACTATAAACTAACTTGACATATTTTGACGTTTAGCTGAAAACGTGACATTTATTATAAAATGGATATTCAAAATGATGCATTTTATTGTGTTTATGGCACAACAATGCCCGTTTTAAAGAAAATATTGTACGTAATACGTCCCGAAAGTGGTTGTTACTGGACTCGCAGGCTTGCAGGACTCGCCTGCGGATCGCCCTGCAATTTGTCCACTCGTCCAATAAAAGACCACTCTCAGGACTTGTTACGTAAACTAATATATCCACATCAGGACGCAGAAAAACTGCATCAATTGAAAACAAATCTTTAGATATTTGTGACCTGTTAGAAAACAATCCACACTTGAGTACTAGACAAATATCCAGGCAATTTGATATTTCGCAAAAATCCGTAATGAAAATTTAACGTGATAATAAATTCCATCCAAACAAAGTAACGTTGGTTCAAGAATTGATTTTGATAGACGTGAATAGTTTGCAGACCTAATGATGGAAAAATGTTATAATCAAAATGATCCAAATTTTTTAAGTAATGTTATGTTTTGCGTTGACGCCACTGTTTGTATTATTGGAAACGTAAATCGGCATATTTGTTGATACTGATCACGTAACAATCCTCGTTGGATGCGTGGACCGCACACCCAATATTCCGAAAAACTGACAAATTAATTGGTCCCTTTTTCATTGACGGTAACTTATATGGTCCGGCGTATTCAGATTTATTGGAATATCTGACAACAATGTATAATTATCGGCTGTATCGCAAGACCCTTGCTCACAAAAATTTATAAAAATCTTACAAGCCGTTTCACAGATAATTCGATACATAAAAACATATTATAATATTCAAACCTACTTCAACCAAACCAAAACTTTCAATATTCACAAAATCTTATAATCTAAGATTAAAATAGAGACAATCTGTATAGAGATGCTTCAAATTTCTAAAAACTGTATTTTCCAGATAACTAAGTTAAATGCAAATCAGATATGTCAGAGGTCAAACATTAACTTGGGTCGCGGCCACATTCATATGTCAACCGCTTTTTGCTAATAACAAGGCGTATAATTGGGCTCTTCGACGATGGAGATAGTGGCGTAACGGAATAGAGATATTTTCATAAATTTTGTTGATAGGTGATGAAAATTATCTGATACAAGAAATACTAACTGTAGTACGAGTATATCACTACACCGTAGATTGTTTTCTATTGCTATATTCAATTCTAAAAATATATCTAATGAATATTTGTTCTGACGAAAATAATGTATTGGACAAAGTAGCAACAACAAACAATTATTATTCTGATCTCTAAAATCCTGATTAAGACTATTCCATCGCTGGGTTTACAATTTAACTTAGGTTTTCCACAAATACAAGTCTAATAGAGTGAGAGAAGTTGATCAAAATTATAATTTTTGCTTTTCTTGCAGTTAATTTATACAGTATACCACTAACTGATTCAATCGTATACGAACTAACTCGCAGATATTTGTAGCACAAGTTTAGATTGTCCAAATGATTTCTCCCTTTATTTTAACTTCAGGCAGTAATCCCCTCACTATCTTTGGGTTTGATTTCTTTCATCAAATGCTTATATCTATAAATACCCCTCCAATGTTTTTGTTGGTCTACTACCTTTACCTAGTCTATTTTGGTAAGGTCCTTGAAGAAACTTGACCTCCTGGACAGCTGTCCTCCATTCTTCTCGATGTTGTACTTTTCTCCGTTAGTTTCGGACGCCTAGTTATTTTAGGTTCAGTTCTACGTCATTCTACTATTTTATGCGTAGTCATCCTGGTACTCTGCGGCCTTCCGAGCTTTGCTGGTATGCAAGTTTGACTTCTTGACCCTCCTCCGGCAGTCGTCTGATGTGACAAAATCAACTTACTCTCGCACTCTTGATCTCTGCTACCAGATTGGCCCCACCAAAGAGGGCGTAGGTCGCAGCGTTAGTACAGGTGCGCCATTTTCCTTGGTCTTGGATTGGGCTATAGATACGCCGAAGTACTTTTCTCTCCTCTCCTAAGAGTTGAGTCTCCGTTAGTCTCTAGCAGTCATTTCCCAGGTTTCAGAAGCATACATAACCACTGACCTTAGTACTGTACGGTACATTCTCTATTTTGAGCGCTTGCTGAATAGGCGGGATTTCAGCATCTTTTGGACACTACAAAACGCTTTGTATCCAGCTTTCAACCTCTTCTGTTTCTTCAGTGCAGTCTCGATGTGTTCAATTATGAGAAAACCAAGGTATTTGAAGTTGTCAACAAGCTCGAAGGTATAGTTATCTACGGTAAACGCTGCCGTATCTGCATGATCTCGGCTTCGCGACATGAGCATGTACTTCGTTTTAACTTCTACTTAGCAGATCAACATCCTCTGCGAATGCCACCTCTTGTCTTAATCGGTCGAGTAGGGTTTCTCCTGGGTTGGTCTACAGTCTTCTAAATATTCTTTTCAAGGTCAGATTCAACAGAATACAAAAATATGCATCCCCTTGCTTCAGACCTCTTCTGACGTTGAGTCGCCGTGATGTTGGGTCATGATCACAAATCTGTCACACCAAGTATACACAGTGTTTCATTGAGGTAGCTTCTTTTTACGCTGTTGTAAGCTTGCTGGTAGTCTATGAAGAATTGATGCACTCTTATGTTGTATTCATAGTACTTCTCATGTAAACACCGAATGATAAATAAGGGGTATTTCCATTGGTAGTCTCCAATCACTCGCAATGCGTACACCTCCAGTCTTCTGGTCATTAATTTGTAGGTGACGTTCAGAAGGGAAATGCGTCTGTAATCGATGCAATTCAGTCTTGATCCCTTTTTAAAAATAGGGCAAATGAGTGTGTGCTACATTCTTCTGGCATGGACTCTTCTGTCCACACTTTTTGATGAGTCCATTGATCCTTGCCTTATCTGACTACCCTTGAGGGGTGAAAAAATTAACAGGATATATAGTGCATTGAAATGGTCCATATAATACTGACAACTTTTTTGTTTCTGCTTCTTCAGAACTAATAAGTTCTCAAATTTATGCTTTTGCTTATGATATTTCTCAAAGTTGTGATTTACTATTACACAAGATACAATTTTGAGCATTATTATGACCAAGACTTAAATTGGGAAATTTGTTTATTACCTTATAATGTTATCAAGATAAAAATATTGAAGTTATCTTGGGACCTATTATTTTTTGGCTAAATTGAAATATAGACAAATCAGATTTTGATAGTGGTATGACAATTCTTCAATTATAATAATAACATGAGCAAAATGGGTTACTATTTATTGTGTACATTCTTATAAAATCAATTCCTTTATCTCTCTGAAGGGTGTATAGGTTCTCTTCACAGCCAGCAGCCAACTATTAAAACATTCGAAGTCCTTATTGAAAGGCATTTTGAAAAAATAACAACTAACACTATTAATCGACCTTATTAGAACACTACACAACAATCTTTACGAATTAAAGTACCCGATATATCTAGCATATACAGGGTGTCCCACGACGAGCTAAAACTATCTATATATGGCAAAATACTTATAGTAAAATCATGAAAATTTCTACCTTTGGGTTTTCGGATATGATCTTTTTAACTAAAGTATTTTCAAAGATGGGTGTAAATTTGTTATTTTAAATGGAACACCCTATATATTAATACATTTTTGAAATCTTCGTAACATGTTAGATTACTTTTGTTCAAAAACTTTTTTCGAAAAAAGCATACTTCTTGAGTTATTAATTATAAAGTCAGCCATCTTTGAAAATATTTCGGTTAAAAAGAAGAAAACTTGAACATAAAAATTCTTCATTATTTTACTATAGTATTTCATCATATACAGATAGTTTTAACTCTTCGTGGTACACCCCGTATACTGCGGAGCGGTATGCTATCTTACAGGGTCTTTCCTGATTGAAATCAAATGATAAAGATGGAGGTGTTATTTTATCTGACTCTAGATCAGCCATAAAAGAGAAAGAATGGATGTCCTATTTTATATGACATTAAAACTATATTATTAAATTTGAGTATAACATTCATTGGTGCTAAAGGACATATTGGAATGGTAATGGTACGTGGTAATGAAAAAGCTGATCGATAAGCAAGATTCAGTACTTGATGTTGAGTTTTTTGTACCGTATATACAGATTAATTTGTTAAAAGATAAAATATGTACGTATCCTTGTAGAAACACTGGAATACCGATTCACGATCCGCAAATAACACCTATTTTCAAACTTAACTCACCTTACCCTCACCTCTAAACTATATTTTCAAATACACAACTTCGAAATTTTACTAAGCAAGTATACTTAGAATGAAGACTGGTCATGGGAGATAGCCCGCCCATCTTGCCAAGCTGGGTATTAAAAAATCATCAGCCGTAAAACAAACAATTTGTTACAGTCACTTGTTAAACAAAACTACTCCCTATCTTTACATTTACACACTTTTTAAGCGTAGGTAGCCGAGATACTTTAGATCTATTGGTCAATTTTATCAAGGATGTTGAAATTAATATTTGAGTAGAATTATTGAAAAATTTTGTGTCTGATGGCCATTCTAAGCCATTTTCTTTCACATACACACACATTTGGGAATGCAAGGTTTTTCTCCACCTTGGTTCAAAGTGTGTCGATTTTAATGGAGAATATTTGTTTTTATTTGTCTCGAAACTTAAGTAACAACCCTCGTATCATTGAAAAATAATAGAATTCCAGTAATAATTATTGTGTATAAGTATTTCAATATACGAAGAACTAATATTGTAACCGCTACCATTCTAATTCTTTTCAATGTAGATTTCATTCTACCATTAAATACTATCTCACGCCACTGTGGCTGATGGTTTTGGTTATGGCAGATGTACGTGAACCAAAGCGAGAACCCATTTGAAAAGCGTATTTATAAATGAAGCCGACACGCGTTTTTGAGGTTATTTGCCGCTGTGTATACAAAACACACATAAGAGTGATCGCGTTCTTTGGTTAAATCCAAAGTGTTAATGAAAAGAATAATATTCCAGTCTGTCGGCGAACATAAAAGATCTAAAAACTAGAAAAAATCTCGTTACATTAGATTTTATCTTTAACAATAAAAATGCTCTCGGAATTATTGACATATTCTAGAAATGTATGTATTTCGTTAATAACTAGTAAAATTAGCAGTGTGTTCAGAATTACGAAAAAAACTACTTGTTCGAAGAAAATAACTAATGTGAGTTCCACATTTTTACATTGACATTATTAAAAGCAGAAAAAATTTGAAAATAACTTAATACATTGAATGAAAAACTGCATAAAATTTCCATTCACGTTATTGGAAAATGCACCAACTCATTCTGAATGTACTGATAATATATTGACATTAATTATAATACACTTAATTGTTTCATTCCATTATGTGGCTTTTCGAGAACCTTACTAATTACAATCGAATTTGATTAGTATCAAAACAATATAGGGGAGATATTCGTGAAATTTAGTACATAAAAAGATTATTTGCCAAAAATGACTTGGAACTAGATTATTTTCTGAAAAATAAATAGAGAAGAGATTTCCAAATTAAATCCTAATGAATAGATGACGATGATTTGAGAACTTGAAAAACAATATTAAACAAAAGCTTCACTTAATTACTGCTTATAGGAACCACATCTTTTAGCTGAACATTATAGAAATTTATTATATAGGTATAGTCTCATATTCATTAATTATTTAGCTGCTAGCTTATAAAAACTTATAATCCTAGTGTCTCTTGAAATACGTGGAATTTCTGTGTTTGAAAATTGTTAATTTGTGATATTTCATCATATAAATCACTGTAAAGACTTAAAAATATTTGGTATAATACTTTTTAGCCTCATATAATGTTTGCAAAAAAAGCAAAGGAAAATTTAATGTTGTAAGACAAAAAAAACTTTATTTTTCAAAATTCCATTAATTATTTTATTTGAAAAACTGATGCGCAGTAGGGGTCTGTCCACTTACGGCATTGTTTCGAGGACGAGAAAAACATAACTTTTCCGAGAGGCATCTGACCCACAATTAACCTGCTATACTCTTTATAACCTTTTCAAAACCATCTCGATAGACATAAAGAAATATTAGTTGGGAGTCTTATATTTTGATTGAATAGAAAAATACTGTGTAGTATTTATAAAAAACTGAAAAGGAATACTTGGTACAATTTCATCCTGGTACTCTATACTAGATGAGAGCATCGAATTTTAGGAAGCAATAAACTTAGACAGCTTTTTACCACACTTTGTTCAACTCTATATTTAAGTTTACCTATTTAGAATCTATCTAAATTTTTTTCTATCCGTTAAATAAACCTATTGACTTGAAAGTTCGCAAATTCTCTAGCTTCTGATGCAAATAAATGATTCCATTAAAAAATGTTCCAAACATTCAATATTATTGTATAAATTTCCTTAATTTCTCATTTCTTAGACTTTTTGATGTATTAATGCATCTAAATATTCTTGATTTTAAGTCTCTTCTGTTTTAAAATTAGTTTTTTCAATAATTTTTGGAAGAATAATTTAACGTTTCCACTATTCTTTAAGTCTTTATCAAAATATGATATTGACACTGACAATTTACGTATTTATATTGATCAATATACCACATACATCATGAACACCAAAATAAGAATAAAATTAAAATAGAAAATGTTCTATTAAGAAATATTAATTTTTCCTTACTCTTTATATCTTAAATAAGTAGCAGTACTCATTCAATCAAATTATTTGTAGTTTTATTAGAATTTACAAAATAGAGCTACAAATTTTACTTAAAATATTTATTTTTTATCATGTATAGCTTTTTCGTTTTTATGAATGTGAACCATTTCTAAAAACTCTCTTTTTCGTGTATTAGATGTTTTTTGATATTTCATGGTTCGTTAACGCAGTTTTACTTTTTTATTGTATTGATAATCTTTTAGCCTATTTTTTAAATATTGAGAGGTCTGCCCTATGTAGATACCATCACAATTAGTACAAGGCTTTTGATACATAATATTACTTCTTCTGAAGGTTTAGATTTCAATTTAGTGAAATATTTGGATAACGTATTAAGTCCTTTATGACTTATACTAATAGCATATTTATTAAAATAATTTGATAGTTGTTGGGAAAGTCCTTGTACGTATGGTAACCAAAAATGTTTTATATTTTGATGTACCGTTTCTGTTCTGTTTTTTAATTGATTGTAGTGTCTGATTATCCTTTTCTTGAATATGTTGTTTATAATTTTTTCCGAATAATTATGTTCCTTCAATGCAGTTTTTGCTTTTTGAATACCTAAGCATCTAAATTCAGGATCTGCTAGTTAGACAGATCTATCAACTATGTTCATGATGTAGGTGATCTATTGATTAATATAAATAAGCAAATTGTCAGTGTCAATATCATATTTTGATAAAGACTTAAAGAAAAGTCGAAACTTCAAATTTTATCATCTTTCTTCCAAAAATTATTAAAAAAACTAATTTTAAAACAGAAGATTTTAAATAAAAGTAGTATTGAGATAAGTTATAAAATATAAGATATAAAAGAGTGAATCACTTGTGACAATAATGATCAAGGCTTTCAGATTTTGTCAGATGACAAAATTTAAAAAAAATATTGCAGATAAATGAACAGAAGGAATTGCAAGAAGATAAAACAGAAGAAAATCTAGACGTGGAAAATGATGTAGGACCATCATCTCATGATGAAGCACTTCAGGCTCTGGAAATAGCGCTCAAATGGTTTGAAAAACAAATAGAGAGTGATACTGTGAGTTTACTTCAGCTGAAAGCAATTCGTGATATAGCAGCAATGAAGAGAAAAAGTAGCTATGCCAATTACCAAAATTACCAAATTAAACTTATTATTAAATTATTATTACTTTTGATTGATAATATTATTTATTAATGAATATTACTATTATTGAACTTATTTTATTTCACAAAACCCACTTTTCTTTATATATTCGATTATCCGGACTTTCGATTATCCGAATCCCTAACAACAACAATTAGTCCGGTTAATCGAGTTTCCACTGTAAATGGAGTTTGTGCAAAAATAATTAGAGAGTAAATGAACCTATGGATACCATGAGCGTTTAAATGAAAGTAATGAGTTCTAGAAAAAAAAGCATATAGAAATTGCTGTACCAGAAGTTGGGATTAGTATGATGACAGAGAAGAGCAGGGTAGAAGAGGAAGAGGAAGAGGAAGACCAAGGTCAAAATTGGTGGATGAGTTGGAACTGGATAGGGATATAATGGACGATATGAATTTGAAAAAAATGAATATACGAGTAAATAAGAAGAACTGGAAAGGGATAGTAAAAAAGCTGAAGGTGTAAGAAGATAGGCATAGAGCCTTCTTAAAAAAAAGGACTGAAAAAACAAGAACATTTTGTATTGATGGAATCGGAAGTTCCCATGCTTCCATCTTGTATTTTGCATTTACAAATATATATGTTTATGTTTCTAAATCGTCATTATTTTGGGTCTCTTCTGATTTAAAATTAGTTTTTTTCTCATAATTTTTGAAGGAAAGATTGAAATTGACGTTTCTACTACTTTTAGTCTCTATCAAAACACGATCTGAAACCGACAGCTTGCGTAGGTACATTAATCAATAGATCACTTACATCTTGGATTTCAAAATAAAAATAAAATCGAAATAGAAATCTGTTTTAATAAGGAAAATTAATTTTTCCTTAGTTTTTACATCTCAAAAATATGCAGCATCAATCAAATTATTTGAATAAAGATTTATTAAAATTTTAAAAATTGAGCTATACATTTTATTTAAATTATTTATGTATTTTTTCATCATTTTACAGCTTCTTGGTCTTATGAATCCTTGATATTTCTTGGCTCGTTTTTCCTTTATTTTAGTCTATTTTCTAAATACTGAGATGTCTGCTCTATGTAGAGTGTCACAATTAGTTTTTTGGTGTCTTAGATTTTAGTTTGGTGAAATATTTGTTCAACGTATTATATCCTCTATGTCTATGATTTATATTAATGTTTCTTGTTGTATATGGTATTTATACAAATCCCTCAGTTCTTCAGTAGTTCCTCTCCAAAGTTTTTCACTTGTTTGTATTCCTACTAAAACCTGTATATCAACATCTACCTTTTCCATATATCCAGTTTTGTTTCATCAACCTTTGTTAAAAGCCACGTTTCATTTCCGACCGAGGTGTGTCAAGACAAAATAATAGTATGCATATCAACTATTCTTTTTCGAATCATATGAAGTCGTTATTACAAAATCAAAATACTCACAATTCTCGTTTTATTTATTCCCCGGTGATGAATACATAGTTATTTAAGAGCCGGAAATACTCATTAAAGAGAGTCACAACCTCACAATAATCACTTATATATATATGTAATTTTTTTACATCTGAAAAAAAATTATATAATATTGTTTTGTGACAAGATAACTTCTCTAGGGCTTTTCGGAAACTATAATCTGAGGGCAAATAGATTATCTACTAGCTGATTTTAGATCCTAACGAAGACCCATGTGTTGATTACAGTTCCCGAACGTATCGTTCAGTTTTCGGTGAAAATTTCAAATTTAAAGTACAAATATTAATAAGATATTTTTGCTGAAATGCCGAAAAGTATAAGAACCCTAAACCACAGTAACCTATGAACTACGCTGCTCATGAGAGTTAATGTGAAAGGGATGAATAATTCTTAAAGTTCACAAAAAGTGCACAAATGAAATAATCAATCAATCTACCAGTGTAGATAGCATCACATCATATGACTACGATCCTATTAAATCGATTAGTTTCCCAGCATTCAGATCACGTTAATCTGATAACTTCCAAAAAAAATCTTTTATCATATTAATATCGCTGATTTATCAATTAGTGTCGATATGTATAAATTTAGTTTTTTCTTTATTATGAAATGTTTCCAGTCTGTTATGATACTTATGATTTGGTTCACTGTTTTTTATAACAAGGATCTTTCATATTTCTATTTTATTTATTGTATTCATGTCACTAGTATGTCTCAATAGATAATATGAAAACCAATTTAATCAAGTATGCAAAAAGTAAATAAATATTATTCTGTAAATATTATCTACTCCAACAAACCTCGTTTTTATTATCTCTTAACACATTAGATTGTCGTTCTCTACAAATATTTATAGAATATTAATATTCTGTCGCAACTCTGTGATGTCTTACCTAAGAAAACTAAACATTAAAATCAATTAGCTATATCGAAAAATTCATATAATACATCTTTGTGTTCCGATACTCGATGTAACGCAGACCATGTAATATCGTTCCAAAGGAAAAATCGTTTTAAATTATAGCTCTACCCATTATAACATCTTTAGTTGTTATTGAATACGTATGCCTTCGATGCAAATTAGGTACTCATATGATGAAACAATGTGCGTTTTTTTACGAGCAGCTAGTACTCTTCTGTTCGGAATGTTTCAATACAATATTGATAAAGAAAGCAAATAAAAAATGCTTTTATAATCCCGTCTATCTATACACAAACTTTTAATTCTGTAGTAGAAAGTTCATATTGAATAATGAACGTTATAGGGTACTTGCATAGTTTAAGTACAAAATAGATTTGTATAGTTTATAAACAAGTTTCATCATATTTTTTCTTTCAATTCTTTGATGACAAAATTCAAAAATTTTCTAGGTAGTTTGAACATTTCAGTGAAACCGCCATATTGCGTGACGCCGTACGTATAAAATAAATATTGAAATACGACAGTTATTCTCTCAGTTATTCTAAAATAAGTGTTATTATTAAACTTTGATTAATCTGAAAAATGGTATATAAATCGTGTACAAGGATGTAAAAATACCACGACTAAAACACCTGATAAAGTTTTTTTATGATGCTAAGAAATTCAAATATATAATAAAAATGGTTTGAAAGTATTTTTAATTTTGACCATCCTGCGAGGTGTGATTATTTTTGTTGCCAGGTTCATTTTAATGTAAAATTAATTTTAATTCAAATTTAATTTATAGTATCTAAATTTATTATGCTTTTAATTTTTAACGTGATTATGTAATGATGTAAGAACTTATACATATAACCAATAACAGGTTTATTCACTTTATTCGTATATTATATAGAAATATGTTTTATTTATACGTAGCTAATACATAAAAACTGTATTATAACAGCACACACTACGTTGCCAACAACGATAACCTCGTGATCGTCAAGCAGACAACTGCTTGATGTTTTTTATTAAACCTATAACATCACAACTTAAAACCAAATGAGAATCGTTTTCTTATTTATTCCAAAATTTTTTACGATTTGCAATTAAATATTTGGATATTATTTTATAACTTTTGATTAAATATTCTACTTTCTGACATTATTTTATATCAAAAATAAAATAAAATAAAATTTCAATACTTTTTAAAAAATGCAAACATTTGGAATAAAAACATTTTCTTTTTCATGGTCAATAGGAAATTGTCGACATCAAATATATATGTTTAACTATTGAATAGCAAATGAGAAAAATTTTGTATATTTCCCCATCCTAATATTCATTAATAATCTTATACAACTTTTAAAACCGGTAGCCAGATAATCAACATTAACATAATGTTGTAACTTACATCTATTATTGTAATATCCCTGTAGATATTAGTGAATTCTTATAATTCCTTATCTAAAAGTATCAGGAAAAAACACTTCATAATTGATAGTAATATCATTAAGCTGATACTACACGATACGTCCAACGTTTGCGAGAACATTCGCGTTCCGACGTACGGTTGAACATTGGAAGGTAAACTGGATGCACCAGCATTCACCTTCCAACGTGGGCTGAATATTGAACGAAGGCTGGAACCTTACCTGAACTTATTTGAAGAATTGAAGAGTGATGAACAGCATACAACAGATATAAATTGTTTTAAAATAAAGTGGTTAATACTGGCAACTTTGGTTTTTCTTACAAAATACGTAGCATTCACGCGCAACAGGACAAGAAGTGTGTGTAGTCGTACCGCAAGTATTGGTTTCAACTTCGATCCAATGTTGGGTACTCCTTTGATTCAGGTCAAAAAAACCGACTTTTCTTGGCCAAAGTTGGAAGCGGAATAATTATTCAAATAACATGCGTACTGCGCCCACACGATGCGTCTTTGTACTATGTTAAACAATAATATTGATTCTTTCTCATTCGCACATTGAGAACAAAAGTGTAAATAATTCGTATTTTCTATGAAAATTTGCTTATCTCCTGGTATAAACTAATTCCGATAAAAGACAATATTAGGCGTAAAAGCCGTTAAAAATATTATTTATATATTATTATAAATTTAATGGTGTAAAATAGTACACGACTATTAACATCTTCTGGATAAGTTTTATGGTATAATTTCTAAGACAATAAGATTACTTTTTCGTGTAAGGAGATTTTATTGCTATAAAATGATCTTTTAAGATTATTATTTCCATGTAAAAAAGCACGGAGTCGCCTTATATGACTCTTCTTTCGGTGATATTGAACCAAGTAAGTCATTTTAAAAACAATTTTTCCTAAAAAAAAGTTTGTTAAGAGTTTTTTTTTTCTAGAATTATTCAGTTTTCCTATCGTCGATAGAATCTTTTATACCTCTTGTATTCTTCAAAATACCCCATAGTCAAGTTTTATTTCTTTCAAATAAGCTCTCTTAATATGTTTCCTAAGATTACCTTCAGTCTCTGAAGACGACAGCTTGGTTATCGAAACGCACGTCAGACAGAGTAATTAAGCGGGTTGATCTAGTTATAGTGTAAACAATGTGTTTTAGCTTGATATATGATTTCCACCGACTATAATATATATTGTTATGCTTTAAAAATAAATAAATTAAATTAAGTAAAATCCTCGTATATTTATGAAATATTCATTAATTATTGTAATTTAAATATCTCTAGCTCTTTTATCTTTTGCTTAAGTCGGTGCTACGAGAAACTCTTTTTCTCCTTGAGTTTTGGTACTAATTGTTGTAGATAAATAAATTCTTCTTTATCATATTTATAAATAAAATGACTAATTTTAACCGAGTTATTTGAATATGAAGGGTTACATACTATATTTTTTCAACTTGACTATATATTGCTTCTAACGGACATTAAAATTTATCTTAAATTAACTATTTTAATATGATTCCATTTTAATTCGATGTATAATCTCGACAAACGTATAATGGATCATTTGGTTTGTACCAATGAAAGTTTAAAATCGGCTTCGCATTCTATAATTCTTCATTGCTTTCTTCAAAAATGTAACGCTACCGTCCTCTCGATCCCTAAACATTTCTGACGTCGATTTCTGTATCACTTCTCGAGGCAGCGAAAAAACTTCTAAAAAGAGCGATCCAAAAAATTTCTGAAGAGCGAAAGCTCAAAAAACTTCTAAAAAGAGCGAACCCAAAAAATTCTATTGCACAGATATTAATTAATTATTAATCAATTTTACGGTTTTAAAATAAATTATGATTCAAGGTCTTTTAAAATGGTTCGCATATACCATAACATACTTTGTTAATATTTTTGAAGGTTCATTTAAGACATACAAAATCTTATAATTGATTTATAGTTAATGATATTCGTATATATTAATTCTAATAACTAAATTTTCACAATTTAAATTCAAAGTTTCATGTATCTCTTATCCATAAATTTTTACATTACACATAAATTCTTTTAAATAAACTCTTTCTAATTATTTTCTTTGAAATTGTATGTCGATACCTTTTTTGTATAACAAATTCTATCAAAACCCTGACTGTTTTTTACGATAGGACAAGGCCATTATGATACATTTGATTTTAAGGTTATGTTTGACATTTCACTTTTCAAATTTTATTTTAAAACCATATATGTAATACTTCTACAGGGTGTTTCTATATTCGACCGACAATGCTCTATCTTAGAGAGATCTCAATAAATGATTCATTGTTATACAGGAATACGAACCCTTAGGACGCCTAGTTGCTGAGATATAGGGTGTTCAAAATTTTAAAACAAAATAAAAATTTGCTATAAATCATGAACGCATTAACTGCATTAAGAATTTAATGATCTTTCCATCCTCCCCAGTTGGAGAAGATCATCTTCACAAGTTCATAGATTATGTAATGCAAATAGAACAGAAACAGAAAATAGAACACTAACACAAATAGAATCAAAAATATTAGTATGTTCTCCATTATCTTCAATATGTACAAGGTTTCTTTCCTCGGGTTTTCAATTAGACATTATGGACATAATGGACATTTACATCGGCACACCAGAAACTAGAAAAATTACATCTTAAATCTTCTAAATTGAAGACTAACACTTTTTAAAAAATCTGTTGAGTAATTTTTACACTTTGTACTATAACTCCTGAACGATCTAGAGCGAAACTATAAATTTGATTTTAAAAGATCAAGTATCTAAATTATATAATGTAAATCATAATACCCAGAGAAACCGACTCAATAGTCTTATTCTTTTACACATTATCCTCAATCTGTCCTTAAATAGTTCAAGATTTGTTTCCTCGAGTTCTCAACTGATCTTGACGGTAACATTTACATCAACACAATAGGAATTGAGGTAGTACGTACGTAGGAAGTACGTAATTTGTATAATTTCTATAATACAAAACATAGCACCTCTTCAAAAAGAAAGTGACTAAGAAGTTCAGAAACAGTCAACCAATATGAAGAAGAAGTTTGGTTGACGAAGAATTGCCATAGCTGAAAGACATCATAAACTGCAATGATTCATTTTAACAACAATCAATTAGTGGAAAGTAATAATTCATCTCTCGGTCCAATTTGGTCATATTTACTGATGTATTTTATAAATGATACACGTTTATTGTCATCCAATTAACCAATAACGTCTATTGTAAAATTTATTGGATCTATTTTTATAAATTACGACTTTATATCATTGTGGAAAAAGTTGAAGATACGCACAGATTAAACTAAATTGCTTGTTAATAATGATTGTTCTTGTGTAATAGGTGGAAAGGCAACAATAAATATGTTAATGATAAACCGCCCATGTCATTTCTACTGTATAAATTGCTGCATGTATTTGATCCTAACGTTATCCTTATGATTTGTAACAATGTACCGAGTTTTTCACTGTAATTTGAATCTCACGTCAATTTTATAAGTAATTGAGGAAAATAGTTGTACTCAATCGAATCATTATTTTTAAGAAGGGAAATCACAAAATGTGAGTAAAATTCATAAAACGTACCGCTTTTGAAAACATTGATAAAAACAGAATAAATTTGATTTTGAATTTATGAGAAAACTACTATTGAAACTACTGGAAAAATTGAAACTTAAAGGGGCGTACGCCAACTCTTGGCATAAAATTTTAACTTCTGTTATAATGTGCCAGCTCGTGATCGTGGTTGTCATGGAGATTAGACAACTCGTGACGGAAGATTATGCAGCTCGGGTTTCTAATTATAAAATAAAATATATTTTTACAGTGTATTTCAGATCCAAATGTTATTATGTTATTAGTTGTCAATAAAAAATAATCACCTTGGTGAATTTTTAAAAGATCTGTATTACTTAATATTGTGAATTTGGGTTAGGCCTAAAGGATTGAGGTTTTAATTTTTGGATTTTCCTACTGAATGAATCCGTCATGAAATGTATTATGAACTTGAACTACCTTTTCATTTACCTGAAATATCCCCGTCCCGAGGTGGCGTCTCTTTATTTCAACGGATTGAAAATCGTCTCGAGCTGTAGCCCACTTGTTAATCGTTCCATAGTGAGAACATCGATTTTTAAAATTTTTTTGATGAAAAAATTTTTTTCCAGTATCAATCATACAACTAACGTCATATCAATGTTATTATTATCACTCCAATAACCGAAAAAAAAAGAAATTCTATCACGACGATACATTTACCATTAAGAAGCATGTGCTCCATCTTCTAATTTCTAGAACTACAGCACAACAAAACTTTTTGGAACGTGGGGAGTGTTCCAAAATCTGGAAGACTGGGAATAAGCGATGATGCAAAGCTAGATATTTTGTGGTCATTAGAAGACAATTATAATTATAGTCAGTCGTTTGCAGTAAAGTTTTTAAAGAAAGAAAAGCTACACCCATACAAAGTTCAACTTGTTCACGAATTCTTCGGAAACCAAAACTTTCTTAATAGCTAGTATTTTCCGAGGTAACGGTTTGTTTCCGTTGTATAGTAAATCAACACAAAACTTAGTATTTGGTTCCAACAACATGGTGTAGTACCACTTAATAGTCTTAATTCTCAAGGTTTTTGGATAACCAGTTTGAAGAAAGGTGGACTGGGAGACGTGGATCAATGTAGTGGCCACCTAGGTCAGCTGATCTCAATTTGTTTTTCAGTGGGATATTTGGAAATTTGGGTCTACATCAACGAACAGGATAATTTAGAAGACTCAGTTTGAGCAAATAGTTAGATTCAATAGACTGTTTAAATAACTTAAGTTATTTTTGAAATTAAGTTCATAGCATCCTACGTTTTTTACCTACATCTAAATACTCGGAATATTTTTATCAATTTCTATTAGTTACAAACTGAAGGAATAAAGATTGTGTAAAAACACATGAATTAACGTTATTTTTTAATAAAAAAATAATAAATAGTTTAGTAATAATAATCGACTATTAGAACAAAATTAATAGGAAATCAAAAACCTCAACCCTACACCGGATTATATCCAATTCGAAGGATTACTCAACCTCGCATCACCGGAATACAACTTGAATATAATTTTGAACACCGTGAAGCTGGAACACGAGAGGCACTAGACAGTAGACATTATCACGACATCAACCAGCCACATGTTGACAAGAAAGCTTCAAGCAGATGGCTTACTAACGGAAATCTCTACCCATAGACTGAAGGCTTAATGATGGCTTTCCCGGTACAAGTTATTAACATGAATAACTACAATAAAACTGTTATTAAGGATCCGAAAACTCAATCTGACAGATGCAGATGCCAAAAAACATCAGAGACCATTCAACATATAACATCTGCTTGTAGTGTGTTAGCTAATACCAACTATCTACACAGGCATAACCAATTGTGCAACATCATTCACCAGAAACTGGCTAACAAGGTCGGTTTTCTCAATACGTATACACCGAATTACAAGTACCAGCAGCAAAAGGTACTCAAAAATGACAATTTTAGTCTCTACAACGATAGGTCCATTATAACCGATAGACAGTTAACTAGTAATGGATCTGACATCGTGGTGGTTGATAGAAGAGTCCATCTTGTCGATGTAGCTATAACGTCCTCAGCAAATACCAGGAGAAACTAGCCAAATACGCGGATCTCACAATTGAGATTAACACACACAATGCGCAATTTTATTATGTGAACCTAGTCTAATCCTTCTGATACTTTGTATCCGGGATAGGTAAATACACCGGTTCTAAGCTGAGTAGTGCCTAAGTTTTTCGCATAATAATTCCATAATTATTTATGATTTTTGCTTCAGAGAAAGAACTATTATTGAAATTCATAACAAGTTCTACCAGTTCATTACTAACATGAAATATTAATTTTTTATAAAACGTTAGTTTCCATTCTCTTGTCTACAAAATCTTGTCAGTTTCCACTGTGCAAAATGATTAGGCTCCATACATGAATATGTTTCTAGAATATTGGATAAACCATTCAGCAGTAGTTTTAGCGGTTACTTGTAACTCTATCATCTTGTTAAAATTTTGAAATCACGTATCCCGTTGTACGTTTCATCCAAATAAATTTTGGTCTAAGCTGGAATTTGAGAACCGTTGAAGATATTTATACTGAATATAATGTTTACGCTACCACAAGTTTACTTTCAGTGTGTTAAGACGTCATGTAGTATTGATTTCTTAATTTTTTCATAAATATTGTATTCCACAGAAAAGTACCTCTATATATGGTCTCCAGATAGATTTTTTGGTTCGTTTTACTAATCTAAATTCCACCTTTTTCACTGATTTCCACCATATTCTTTTGGTACCTTATGAATACTCTTTATATTTTAGATAGTAGAATGTAATTCTACTATCTATATATACTATATATCTACTATAATTCTACATTTACAAAAAATACAACTGAACGAACAACTTAATGAACCATTTGCATTCTTAAAGTGAATCTCATTAATGTTTTGAAATATACACACAATAATATCTTGTATTGTTGCTATATTTTCTAGTTTAAATGCTCTTTCTGAATGTACTTGGATCGTCTTTAAGACTTTCAACAATTGTTCCTGTAACAATTTTTCGTATATATTACAAAATACTTTTGGATATCCTTCAAGCCATCATCGAATTATTTGTGATATTCCATATTCACAATCCACACATTATACTTCAACTTAGCAAATTCAAAAGACATTGAAATCTTGTATATTCTCTGCTCCTTTTCTCTTTCACCTCTTCTAATCTTTCATGTAGTGAGTGAATTTCTTCCATAAACTTGTATAGAACTTTGACTATGTAGACTTGACAGTACAAAGTAATATCGGGAATTATCCATGGCCTAGTTATTTGAGCTAAAAAACAATACATAACTCTATAATTAATTTAATATACATATCGACAAAGAACTGTACAGAACAATGTATAGATATTCCATCCAAATATTTTGCACAAAAATTCTATATTCAGAATTCATAGCCTGAAAATATATCTGTATCGTGTGGACCTACTATCATAAAGATAGCTAACAGTTATTTTATTAACTAGAAATGAAGCTTCAGCTTTCTCTTTTTATTATAAAAATTAATATTTTAGGCAAGACCCGTATAAACCTAACGGTGTTTACCTTCTATCCCTTGTACCAGATTATCACTTCGATCTTTTCTACGTTCAGACAATGTCCTTCCTAACTGTCACAGCGTGAGCTTGAATAGGGGTAAAACATTTTAGAAAGGTGATAATTCAGTGAAATATGTAGTCGATATTAATAGTGGTACCAAATTTTAACGTACCGAGAACCTGTCAGATTATATCTTGACAAAACAAAAATGTTTATAACGATGAAAGTTTGATAAACAATAAATGTATTTTCAATTTTCTTCAATCGGAATGAATGAATTAGAACACGGGTTGGCAACTCGCAACTCTTTGAATGTGAAGCTCCGCTATTCAGTTTCATTCGCAAGTATTATTGATTTAAGAAAAAAATATTTAAAAATCGCTCTATATCTATAAGCGAAGATTAGGTATCGATTTCAAAAACAAACCAGAAATCTTGAAGAAGCTAAAAGATTTGCCATAGCTAAAACGTCTTCCGATGTAACATATTTGCAGGTGAAAGATTCTCAACTTTCTTCTGCCTTTCCACTTGCTATCAATGTGGCATAAAAGACACGGCATAAGTTGCTATTTTTGTGAGATATATGTCTTCCCGAGGTAGCGAATGTCCTGCCAAAATACATTAAAGAAGAGGATTAATTTGAAAAAAATGCTCCAATAGCAACTGATGGATCCAGAAGTATAACAGGAATAAATAAAGAGAATAAAATGACCCTTCAGAGGAAAATAAACCATTAAATTCTCAAGTTTCACTGCCTTATACAAAGAAGCGCTTCGTTGAGGTTAAGAGATAATCAAAATTGTTGATAGCATCTTGTCAAAAACACTCTACCATCTTGGTGAATATCACAGGGAAATTAAATGAACTATATTTAAAATTGCAAGAGAAGGAAATCCCAGCATGTGTTTTAGTTGAATTGGTTGGTTTTGACAAAAAAATGAATCTTTATGCAGAAGATGTTCAGAGTGGTGAATTACTTCATTTTCAATTTTTAAAGCAATATCGCGATAAAACCTGTGTAACTGACGACATGAATTTCTACAGCACATTAAACAAAAATTGAAGATGAATCTGTGGACAGACTACTCTAGCATTCATAGTAAATCATATCATCAGAAATAGTAACGAAATCCACGTTGAGCCATTTAGAATTGAAATTGGATGTCTAGAAATGCTATTGATCGATTTAAAAAGTGAAGTTCTGTGGAGTGGAAAGTACACAGTGTTGAAAAGCAGGTTAGAAGAGTTGGAGGTCTATAAATGTATGTACGTAACAAAAGCTCTAAAAGAATTGCTGCGAGTTGAGGCTCCCATATTCGACGAATGGAATAGTCTTCCAGATTGCTACAGTGAGGTGAAGAAGTTGGCATTTGGAGTGCTGACTATCTTCGGATCGACATATTCGTAGGAGCAAGCGTATAAATATCATTAGAAGTAAAGTAAAAAACCAACTATCAACGCTCCCATTGAATTTGTTTGCCCAATTATTTGTTATTGAAGAACGGGTTAGGGTTGTGGGTGAATTTTCAATTATTTGATTTTTTTTACTTAAATGATAAGTATTTATCTAATAATTCCATATAAATTAGTATGTATATTATTTAACTTGTTGTGAAAAGGACTACAAATATATTAATAATTGGTTAGATATTTTTTCTTAGGAGTAACAAATTAGATTATAAGTTTCACCGTGTTTTTTAATAGATTATCATAATACTGCGTGCTCACAGTTCATTGTTCAGAAAGAAAATCAACCGCTTTCATTTATCTGATTTCCCAAAATGTGCTTATACTTTCTGGTAAGTAGTGGTTTAACAAAGTCTTGTCTGTGGTGAATGAACGGTGCAATTAATATTATTCTTCCTTTTCATACCGCTGCAGGAGACGCATGCAAACTTCCCAGAGTGTGAATTTCTGCTCGGTCTTGTCGCCGATCTGGATAGACTTTTGAGTTAGCCGTGCCCAATTCTTCAGCCATATCGCCTACAATACTGCGTCGTTCTCCCAAAATAAGTTCTATAGTAAAAAGCAAGTTTCGCATTCCTGTTAGCTCTCTACGTTTTAGTTTAGCAACTAATGCAGCCACTTTTACCACACTAAATTTTTCGCGCGTTTTTGAAAAAATTTAGATTTAATTTGAACCTTATCAGAAGCGTAAGGACTTTATTTTATCGAAGTCGAAATATTTCACTAAACTTGAGTTGTTTAACATCTATTTTGCTAGTTATTTTTTAAATACGACCAAGTCAACATAAAAATTATTTAATATTAACCTTGTCGGCTTGGTAATTTGTCGATAAACAATTAGAGGAATGAAAAATATCACATTATGGATTAAATTGCAATTTACTCATAAATGAATTCACAAATATTATGTTTTAGGGTTAACAATGTAATTTAGTTGTACTTTGTATTTAACTTGAGGTTTTCGACAGCTACAATAAGATTTATAGATAAATCATATTTTGATGATGCAAGATATGATGATATGCATAGAAGTCAACAAGAAACGTGTAATATCTTTAATAATTTATAACCTAACCGAAATACCACAATAGGATCTACTTTCAGTAAATTTTTATATTAATGAAAATGTAATCGGCATAATTTTTGATACTGATCACGTAACAATCCTCGTTGGATGCGTGGATCTCAGCCCCAATATTCCGAAAAGCTGATTGTATGGGCTGGAATAATAGGCGACAAAATAATTGGTCCCTTTTTCATTGAGGTTAACGTTAATGGTTGTTCATTATTAGAAATTTTCAGACAAAAACAATATCCCAAACGTCACTATTTGGTTACAACAACATAATGTCCCACCTCACTATACGTGTGTTTTGTGGCAATATCTAAATAATTTGTTTCCTAGATGATGGATTGGAAGGCTTGATTTTATCGAATGGTCCCCGCGATCACCAGACATGAATCCTTTAGACTATTTCCTGTGGGGCCACTTAAAAAAATCGTTCTTAAAACAAAACCTGCCAATAATCAGGAATTAAAAGATACTATTAGAAATAAGAAGAATTGAGCAGTCAGTTTTAAAAATCGGATGGCTTGTGGTTATAGAAAATGGACAACATTTGGAACATCTGTTGTGATCGCCTTAACTTACTGACACTAGACCTTGTTACGAGATATATATTAGCACAAAAATTATTGAACATTATTCAAATTAAACGAGTTTTTTCAATCGTAGCCATTTACAATATTTATTGTAACTTTGGTGTACATACTGTACGTATAACTCCGAAATTATGGCGTTTATGTATAAAGAATATTACATGAAAAATTATCAGTATTTTTTAAGAATATCTCAAAGCACAAAATATATAGGGTGATCCGTTTGAAATAACAAAGTTCATTATTTCTCTGGTAAAAGAAAAGATCTGACAACAATGTAAATACCATCATAATACCGGCCGTATCACCAGACCCTTGCGCACAAAAATTTATAAAAATCGTACAAGCCGTTTCCCAGATAATTGAGGCGTTCCGTATATAAAACTCACTCTGTATTTATGATAATTTGCCAAAAAGTTTTATAGTTTTATCAAAATCGTGTCTTACCTACCTGAATACAATGAACGAATGTCTTCGATTTTTCAAACAAGATAAATTCATGTATTCTTTTTTCCAGTAATAATATTGGTCTTAAGATTTGATAACATCCTATTAGAATCAGTTAGAGCCAGTTGAAATCATTATATCCGCTAATTTCGTCCAACTTTGGCAATAAATAAAACCCAAGATCGGTGAGAGATCTTTAGAAGTGAAACCAAACTCTTTCTCCCGATTAAATTTTATTTTATGATGCAAATAAAATCAATGGACTGAAATATCAGTTAAATCGGTTGAGTGAAAGATAGGCCTGTTGTTGCTAGTAAATATATTCCATACGGACGACGCTAAATCATACTTTTAACACTATATTAGTATTAAATAAGATCAATTTGAGATGATATTCACTTTCTAATTGACTAATTTCGTGTGAACAAAGATATCTGAATAATGTTATGTAATTTTATTGCAGATTTTATTAGTCTTTTATGTTCTCATTCGATTTCATATGTTATTATCTACCCACTTCGTAGTATGCTGTAGGTCAAAATTTCTATAAATCACGGACTACTTTGTAAAATATCTATGACCCAAATATTTACATCCTATCAAGACTATCAAGAGTGATATTTCAACTATTAATTTCTCTGTCAAACCTATAGAGCTAATGATGGCTTCAGTCACACAGATGCGCTAGAAATAGACCAAAAACAAGATACAATATAACTTTTCAAGGCACTGAACGTGAAGAGCCAGTATTAAGATTTCCCTATAGATCATTTTGTGAGAAGACCGGGAGAACTTGGTTGTAATAAAAAGTTTTAAGATATCGTTCAAGATTTGATTACTGTCTGTAACAATATTTTGCTTAAAAACAGAAAAGAGCGTTCGAAACTCCATTTCCAAAAGCATTTTTATGACATTCCAATAAAATACCTTCATTTTACTACTGGAAGAAGACACAGAAACTTATTCTATAACAAAAAGTCAAGATTAGAAAAGATAGGAGTGATATTTATATTCAATATGTATCGAAGAATATTAAAAATGAAGACTTTTGATTAGTCAGTAGGGATAGAAGAGACAGAGCTATAGTCCAAAAAATATCGACAAAAAAACGATTTCGAAGGGAGCTTCTTATCACTTTTTTGGTACATCTAATAGAATCGTCATTCTGGGTTGTTCTCCTTTCCACTTTAAGGGATTTAATTGATATGTCCAGTAGGAAGCGTCAAATTCTTAACCGACTTCATAGGGTGGATGGAGATCTACTAACTGAAGCTAAGCCTCGAAATCCTGACACTTTTCACGCAAAAGCAGACTCGCTTTCTTACTTACTTAATTTTTTTGTCTTTATTGTTGGTTATGGTCCAGCTGTTTTCTCGGGTTTGGATGCCAGTCGTAGTTTCTTGTATAGTCTGTTTCGTCAGCTTTTATAATCGTCTCCTGTGTAGCTCTTGATTTATACTGGTCCAACTTTAGGTTTATCTACTAGATCTTACTGTATCCAAAGCGCACTCACAACAATGAAGTTGCAAGTGATCAACGTTTATACGTATGCCGTGGAATTTCCATTTACACATTTTGGCCAACAAGCAGTATTATTATTAGTTTAATAAGACAGAGGATGATCTTCGGGTCGGGCAACTATTTTCGTGATTATATCAGAAGGCATTTCAATCCAGCTCTGAATTATTCCGAGGTAATAAAACGAAGTCATTCCAAAGCCTTTCTCAATTCATCGCATTAAATTGAAGGTACAATTGAATAGAATTTTTCTTGAGGAAGTACAACCTTATTTTCTTACTTCAAACAAGTTTCTTACCTATCATCAATAGACAAGAGAGAAGACAAAAAATTAAACTTTTAATAATCAAGCCCAAGATATAGCGAATTTCTTGATCTTTCTATTAAAATAAAACGATTTAAAAAAATTGTATTTCAATTGCTCCATTAAATCTATTAGTACTTGCAGGACATCACCAGCAGTGTTGCCAGTATCATTACATTCCTCAAATTGTTCGTATCGTAAAGCAAATAGTGTCTCAAAGCAATAACATTTTCACACAGAATGTATAAACTAAAGTCTATTTATCGAAGAAAAATAGTGAACCAAAACAATGATTAGTGCATAAACATCACGTGAACATCAGAGGCACTATAATATACCACAAATAAAAAGTCTCGAGGAAGGGGCTTGTGTCGCATTGCTGCAAAATCCGCTAGATCAGGTGTAGTACAGGGATGGCATTCGGCATCGTATTATCGTACTGCAGTGAGATTGTTAATTTTTGTCTGTTGCGTAATTTTCTTAAATATTTCTGACACGGATACAGCTGATGAAATTGTTGACATTAGCTATACTCCGCCTAAGAAGAGAACTAAAAATGAAATGCAAGAAAAATGATGATAAAACTGTTGCTGACGTTATTTCCAAAATAGTTTGTCACATTGGTACTGATGGTTTTTTGCCAGATGCTTTATGGGTATTTGAATCGAAAAAAAAACGGATTATCACGAGGAAATAGGTTTTCGAAAACTCTACCGATGCTTGAGGAGTATTAAGTATTTTAGACAATGCTTCTAAAAATATCGATTTGAACGAAACTACAATAAAGGCAAAATGGATTGTCAAAGAGCATAAAAATAACTCAAACATTATTGAGGGAATGTGAACTCAATTGAGTTGATCTGGGTAGATGTGAAACAATATGTTGCAGCAGAAAATAAAACATTTAAATAATCTGACGTTAAAAGTATTTTTCACGAAGCTATCCAATGTCCAGGAGAAAGTTGAAACTAAAATGTGGAATTAACATTGTCATTGATTTGCAAGTTAAACCCCTTATTATAAATGTTGACAACAAGAAAATTTGTTTATTGAGATAAGAAATGAAGACTTTATTATAATATCATTACATAATCATAAATTTTTAAATGTATTTTGGCCGTTCACTTTGTATCTATTCCAAACTTCACGTTTACACTATATATTTTTGTAATAGTAATTGTGCATTGATATTTATAATTTATATGACTAATCTGGTATATAAACCGCAAATTATTTCTTAAATGCGGACCTGTTACATGCTCAGTTTTGGCGTTTTCAACTCTGATCACGTGCACTATGCGTGAATATGTTTTTGTTAACTATTTTTCTTCGATATAAAGAGTATAGTAGCAGGTTTTAAGAATATACTTTCTCATATAATTTGTGAAAATGTAAAAATATAATCTCTGATAATGTTATCAGCCTGTATATGAATAAAGAGAAGAAGAAGAAATTTTAATCGTGCAATATAAATATTTCACTACAATTAACCGTTTATTTATTCAGAATATATATACAACTTTTCCAAATTCTTTGTCTCTTTGTAAATTTGAATATAAAGCTTTTATTGGTTGGTCGAAGTATAGAGAAGACTGGCCTAATATGCGTGAATTCGATGGGATAATGAATGTGGGTTTTAACTTTGTTAACACGTCTGTTTTGCATGCACTTAATCGTTGTGGAGGCAGCAACTTTACAACTTTTCGTCTACCGCAGAGTATCCGAAGACTTCTTGTTTCTGGAACAATTTACAAGGCATTCGCTTCATTAGCTACTTGTGCCTACAATCGAAACAAACACTTTTTAAATAACAATCTGATAAGAATTAGTATTACTATAATGGTATTGAAAGAAAAACAAACTACGATGTTTGTATTTTACATATATTTTAATTTATTAGTTTTAATTACTCATTATGTTAACCAAACAAATCAAATTCCACTATTGTACGTAGATTTAAACTTATTCTCATAAAACATGTACCGGGTGGGCAACTAATAACGGAACATCAAAATAGCGAAAACTGCATTTTGAAAATAATTTCTTGTTTCTAGAGGCCACTTTTCTTGAAGTTGTGAAATAATCAGTTTCTGATATATAGCCGACGGCGGTTCTTAGTTGCCCACCCGGTTAATGATGCATTGTAGTAGTGCTCTGAGAAGTGAAAACATCTCTAAGTAAATCAATAATTTCAAGAAAGTAGCTCAATATAATGACTTTCTACGATGAATTACAATGATAAATTTCATTCTTACAACTTAACCTATCTTCTAATAAAACCTTACACAAAATAGAAATCTGATTTTGAGGTTGAAACTTTTTAATTGTGAAATTCTGTACATTCTTTTATTATCCAATCCTCATACCGTTTCTCCTTCGACCTCTTTTAAATTTATTAAAAGTTTTAAAACTGCAATTCAATTTATTTGAAATGCCTTGTTCACGCGATGAGTGACTGCTTTGTACTTCGTTGAAATTCGAATTTAAGTAAAAATGGATCTTCATGTAAATCTTCTACTGCTGTTTTCTCTTTTAATGATTCCATGGGAGACTGAAACAATTAAGAAAGAAGAAGGAAAATAAAGAATATTAAAGACAAGGAATGGGATGAGATGATAGAAATAGACAATAATAGAGATTTTAAGGATATGAGGAAAGAAGACGTACCAATATAACTGCCGAAATGATGAAATATGTAGAAGAAAGAAAGATATGAGCTAGTAAAGTAATTAAAATAGATTAAGCAGCAGGAAATATATAGCTAGGAACCTAGAAATTAAACTACCTATGTAAAAAATTGAAGACAAAAGTAAACAACATGCATAACAGCGAAACTAATAACTAGAAAATTAAAGGAAGAATGAGGATCAATGTCACATTGGGGATTTAGAAGTGGAAGAAGCACAAACAACTAAATATTCAAAATCAGACTATTAAATGGGTAATCGATAGATGAAGAAATTATTTTATGATTTTGAGAGAGCCTTTGGCCAAATAGGAAAAGAAGATAATAATATATTAAAATACTTAACCGTGTTATAGATAAGAAGACAATAGCTATGATATAAGCAATATATCTGAAGATTTACCATAAAGATGAGTGTTATATAAGGATGTGTAATAATCCAAATACTTTTCTCAACTAATAGATGAAACAATAAAAAAAAACAAAGAGTCAGATTAAAAAATTTAATACTGGGACTTGGATTAAGGAACCATCATATATAATTGAATTGATACTTCTTCGATATCTTTCTTCATTCTGGCTTTAGGTTGTTACTTCTTGTTCCATTTAGAGATTTGTTCCTTACTGCCCCATTATTTCTTTTGGAATTGATACTATACAATAAAACAATGAGCAGTAAAATATCAAAAGAAGATAAAGTATATAATATTCAAATACAGTCAAAACTAATAGAACAAGTAAGAAGATATAAATATCTAGATGCAATAATCGAAAGTACTAACAGACTGGAGTAGAAAATTTTGAAAAAAAAAGTAGGAAAAGTTGGTAATTCACTTAATACAATAAACGCATCATTCTTTGGGAAAATACTGAAAGTTTCTGGTACTCCTGGCTGAATTGCTGAATTTATAGGAGTTAAAAAGTACTGGTAATGTTGGTTTATAGTAAGTCTTTGATGCTTTGTATACAACGTGAAAAAGATACAGGTGTCACTATGAAGTATGAATGAGAAAGTAACACAAACCTGATTAATAAGTTGGTTGATTTCACACACAATTTCATCTCTTTTTTTATTCTATCTTTTGGGGGTGGAGAAACTATTGATATACGAATTATTTTTTCTAATTTGTGGTCTTGGGGAAGGTACTTACTTCAATATTGGACGAATCTTCATACACATAAAAATTCCCTCCCATATTAAATATTTATGAGGGTGGTAAATATAAAAATTTCTTAGTTGACGGTCATGTTATAAAAATCATCAATGTCCAAATTTCATTATTGTAGCTTCAGTAGTTTCGGCAGTGCAATGATGAAGCAAGCCTTCAGTCAATGAAATAGGTCATAGATTTTGTTTACTTAGATATTTTACAGAGAATAGCAGATATGCACATTGATATCTATGTACTTGTTTATAAACGTTAAGAAACGTTAAGAAATGAAGTGTTCATTTTAGTATGATAGTAAGCAGGCAGTCTCGTCCGAAGCGAGTCAATCTTTTTCACTTTACCAGCCTAAAAACAGTTTGAAATAAATTAAGTTCATACGCATACACTAAGTTGATACTAACAAACTTCTGATGTAAAAGTAGAAGGCGAAATCAAAAAATATTAGTTTTTAAGACTTTTACATCGAATTATTGCAGAAAAAATGTTTCTTATTTCTTATATTAGAATTAAAAAAATTTACCATTTTTTGAAAATTCGTCAAAGATTGTGAAAGTTCGCCAATTGAATACTGGATGCCTAGAAATTTAAATATTTATGAGATAAATCTGGTGAAATATAATTCACTTCAGTGCAAAATCTACAAACAATTTGCTGGAAAGTTTACGTCTTTATAGGACACAATACTGAACTTTTAGGGTCACGAATATCATCCTACATATCGAATCTTATTTTACGCTTTGCAAGAATGATCTTATTTAACGCAAACTCTAATAGGCCAGTCTTTTATTGTGAAAAATAAAATGAAGTCTGGAATACTAAAATATGAATATACGTATAAAAAGTAATGTTATATATGGCGTTCCTTGTAATAATTGTTATGCTGTTTAAATAGGACAGACATCTCTATATTTAGAAAATAGATAAAGAAGTTTTCAATATGAGCAAAATAAAAACTACGATAACAAATCATGTAATATCACAAAATATATATTAAGTTATGAAAATAGAATCAAATATAAAACTGAGAAAATTTTCAACTATGGTTCACTTACATTAAAAATAGAAAGCTTTTAAAGATGAACTTTTGTACAACAGACATTGAATTAGCTTCGAATGGATGAATAAACAGTCTGCATTTTTTTCTGTTAAATACCAATATTATTTATCCTATTAATCAGTACAATGAATAATGTTTTTCACAAAAACCTGAAACATTTTTGCTCTTTCTTTCAGTACATGCAAATACTAATTTGAAGTTTTTCTTTCATTCTAAAGCTAAGCAATTGAGTTTTTTTTTTCGTTGAGCTTAGGTGGATAAGACAATCATTAACCTTGAAATCTCCATATTTTCTATGATACAATGGAATTTTCCGTCATCTCGCTAAAGTAATATCAATTGTACATTGAAAATTTCAAATAAGTAAGCGATTAGAGACCGGGAAATCGGCAATGAGCTCTACCCTTTGGTTGGTGGACAAAGATTGGGGAACCTTTAGAAGCAGTAACTGTCGGAATAATTTCTTGGCTTGGTTCCACAGATATCAATTTTGAAAGCTTCACCCTCTTTCTGAACATTTTTTAAAAATATATCTACATAACATACTTTATGTGGTGATTTTTCTTAATCAACAGGTTTAGTAGAAAAGTATGATAGATAGAAATTAACATTTTTTGTGCTGACATGTGTCAGCATGTATTTCACTATAAAATAGTATCATTGTAAACACCTTATTAATGAATCTTGTTAATTAAATCAAAAGTTTTCAGTCATTTATAAAATTACAAATAAATTGTAATTTGTGTATTTGTGTTGTTAAATTTTAAAAATAAATTTTCGAAAGTTAAATATATAATTGGCGCAGTCGTAGTAGGATTCATGCTCATAATGCGGCGAATGATTCGACTACGTATTTAATTACATAAGCGCGAATATTTTCTTAGAGGGAGAGATTGTTAAAAATGAAATGGCAATGTTAATGATACTCAAGAAGTGTGAAACAGAGGATGTAGAAATTACACAGATAAATAATTTTTTATTACCAGTTACTTTAGGATTATACAAACTTATATATACTAAACATACTTTTATATATTGCCTAGATTTAAAAGAAATTCATAAGCAAATAAATAATTTGAACAAATAGTTTTAAACTTTAAGAAATAGTTTAATACAAGCAAACGCAACAAAACCTATTTCGTACCTTGGCTGAACAAATGATGGCAAGAACAAAAATATTCATTGACACTTTAGATAGGAAATTAGAAATTATTTATCAGCATATTAGGTTCAATAGATGCTGTAGGAAAAATTAATAAATGGCTGTTTGGATTCAGATTCAGATTCAATACAATTTCACAAATTAATCTGGATTGCCAAAACTTAATTACACTAATTGATAATATTGAAAATGCAATTACATTTTCTAAATTAAATACAATCCATAATTCAATAATTTCCAGCCAAGAAATTTTGGATATAATAAAATAGTCAAATACTATTTTATAAAGAATAGCAAATTCCAAAATTTTATGATATTCTAATATATTATATCTTTCTGGGCCCTCAAGTAACCTTTTCCAGATCCAAAATAATATTTGCTACCCATGGACTAGTATTAAAATCTCAAACCTCTGAACCTTACTTAGCCAAGAATCCAGAAGAAGTTATTTTGATAAAGGAAGAATGGAAGATGGTCCCGTTTTGGAAAAAAAATTATTACAAATAAAAATTTAAACTCTATGGCAATAACACTATAGAACTATTAAATATTAAAATTTCACGATAATAAAAAATCTGTGCCGATAATCCATTAATTATTTCAATTTTTTTTAAATGAACTATACTAAAAATTAATTTATCCTAAGAAAATACGTTCAACGACTGGTTTAAAAGGCAAAAAGTAATTCCGTGTGAACTCAATTCGACACGACATACAGCGTGTGCTACAGTTTTGTATTTATTATTTAAAATTTACATATTCACTTGGTGAACTTTATTTCACACCCGATTTTCTCTTCAAAAGTTTCTAGAAATTGATTATTTCTGCTGAAATGAGTCAGGTAACTATTTACATCACTTTTTTGTATATTAAGTTCCATCTTTTTCTTTTCATGGCCTGACACAGTTTAAATTGATTTTCGGTGTTAAAGAATTGTCATCACAATGCAATCTCTGCAGAATAATGACTTGTATAGTCTCATTATCGAAACAGTGAATGAGAAAAACATTATTTTGAAATTATGTAATTTCGCAATATCACTATAATTATGTTGTTTTCCATTTTTTAATAGAAAACTAGCAGAATACTCAAGAAAAAGCTAACGAGAATTAAACTAATAATAAATGCAAATACAAATTATTATAACGCAGTATTTTCCAAAGCTAAAAATTTGTTTAAATATTGAAACAACTTTGCCTGCCTTTAAACAAATCATCAACTATATATTTTCTAGCAGAAATAAATTTAACTCTTACTTTGGTATATATTTGACGATTACGAGTTTAGTTATCCAAATAAACTTTAAATCAACTTTACAAAAACATCTCCTTCTAACATAAAAACTGGTTAACAATAATGTTCGTTCTTGATACTTGGAGACCAAAGAAATTCACTCGATATTAATATCTACTCTAGCCTAAGCAACCTTCACACTGTAAACTTTTTGTGATTTTTATAAGGTTTTTGATAGTGTTGATCATAATATTTTAATCAACAAATTGCAGTACTACCGCTTCGGGGGAATACCTCTCGCATGGTTTGAGTCATACCTTACCAACAGAAGTCAGCGTGTAAGAGTTGATACAACGATGACTTCTTGTAAGCCAATAGAATGTAGAGTGCTCTAAGACTCAGTACTAGGCCCTTTATTGTTTATAAACGACATAGCCTATATAGTACGAGACAGTCTAAATATCACCTATCTGAAAACATTGTAGCAAGGCTCGTTTAAATTTATCCCAATTATTTATTTCTGTTCGATTGCTTATCATAAATTCTGATCTTTCCTCTAAATTCTCTTGTATCCAATCAAAATTGTTATATTATTATATTATAATAAACTTTAAATCATCACCAGTGAAAGGTTTAAAATTATTAATTTTTTGTTTAAATAAGTTACAATTAATTGTGGGTGTCGTGTTGTTACGCATTTTGTATTTATTTATGTATTATTCATTCAATGTGTATTAATTTACTCATACTAAAATATCAATCCAAGACCTAAGAATGGCTAAGAGAGATGAGAATGAATAATTTGGCACTTACGTTTTGCTGAAGAAACGACTACACAAAAATTCTATGACTGCTGTCCTGGTACTCCAAGGAATGGAGACTGTTGCTGCTTAATCTTCTAATCGGGAAAATTTTCTAATCCGCACTTTAACTATTAAAACAGTAGAAGTTGTAGCATTACCGACAAGTCTAAGCACAAATGAACAGTTCTTTAAATTACAACTCGCACGGATCTTACTGACTGCGCCACTTATTAGAAATAGCGTTTTTATAAATAATTTAATTCGATTTATCAAGAAAAACTTCAACGGTTGAAGACAAGCAAAAAGATGAATTTATACAAAACAGATTGAATTTTGAAGTACAAAGATAATAAACCTATTTTGGTTATATCGCAGACTTGCAGATCTCTTCATAACAGCATAAATACAACATCTGATATGACTTAAAATCACAATAGTATAAAAAAACGATAATTTGTAACTCTAATGATCAAACATTTGCAATAATTTGTATTACTTTTACTCCTTTTGGCGGTCTGTGTATTAAAACAGAGTTAAGATATAAGAAACGAAGATATTTTAAATAATTCTTTATCCTCTTCTATGCGGTACACATTTACATGTGAACTTTTCATATTTTTTCGAAATTTTGTTAACACGATTGTTACAGAGATCAAACTGGTACGTCTAAACTGAATATAATATAAAATGATTACTTCCTAGAGGTCACCAGTCACTCTTACGAAGTGAAGAAAAATGACGAAAGCATAAAACTGACGATAATAATTTACACACGATCTTCAAGTAACTGCTCCAGTACTCACTTTGTATGTGAAAAGGAGAACATAACGAAACGAAATTATAAGTCATCAGTGAAACACAGTTAGATCGTGCACTTCGGAGATGGTCTATTAACAAGTTTAAGCCGCACGATGATATTTTGGAAGTGCTCATTAAATTATTACGGGCCAATAATTGAATGATAATTTTAAATTACATATTGAACGAAAGCGAGTGTGATTTAATTGGAAACAAAGATTTGTTTAGTAGTAGTTAGAGTTACCTGTTGGTCAGAATGATTGATTTCGATGAAAGTGTGAGAATTATTGTGTTATATGTGTTTATAGGCAGATTTTGCTATTAGCTAGCATGCCCGAATAGAGAGTAACATGCAATTCTGAAAATATACTGCTCAACAAGATTAAGTTATTCAGTGCAACAATTAATATCAATAAACTTTAGTAGATGTATGAGGAAGAGAACAAAAAGAACAAAATTTTATTTCTTACTTGTTGCAATCGTTTTCAGCAGAAGGGCATTACCGAAAAATGGTAAATTTAAAATCTCGAAACACCGGATGTCCCAAACAGTTCTAAGAACACCTTGTCGGATAATGAAGCTCAATTCCGCGTGCAGTGTCCTGAGGTAGTTCCTGAGAGGGCACTGTAGCCGGTTTCAAGCCTCGAGAATGGACAAGGTGGGTGGACAAGGCTATCTATATACCCACCGTAAAACAGATTCAATACCCAAGGTACTACTAGTAGAGCCAAGGAAACTAAAAGGACTTAATGGAATAAAATGAGAAGAAAGGAGAAAGGCAATACAATGGAACAAAAATAATGTCGTAAAGAGGTTTAGCAATATTTCACAGAAATAAAGTCAAATTTTTGCACAGTTTCATAACCATGGATGAAACTTGGCGTTAGTTTTTTGAGATGCGTGTGGGATAATATCTATATAACAACGACGAGTATTATGTGAACTTATTGCAACGTTTAAGTAGAGAAATCATGCAAAAGTGGCTGTATTTGGCTAATTGTTGCTTCATCAAAAAATGCACCAGCTTACACATCCGTTATTGCAATGGCCAAAATTAATAGTTTAAAGTTTGAATTGCTACCTCATGCAAACCTATTCATCAAATGTAGTCCCTTTGGATCATTTCCTGTTCCCAGGCTCGGTGGTCAAATATTTTCCAACAATGTCGGCAGTTAATGGCTATTTTGAGGAGCTTGACGAGTCTTATTCTAAGAAATGGAACATCACTGAGAAAAGTGTATGGAGATAAAAGGAGATTATGTTGAAAAATAAATATATTTTTTCTAAAATTTTTGTGCTTTTTTGCTGGACCTGGTATAATGGCTCTCGGGTCATAATCATCTACTTCAGATACGGCTCGAGGGCCGCTTCTGGCCCTTGGGCCGTATCAATAAGGCCCGCGATCTCAATGTGTCACAGAACAAAGAATCATGTTTTATAGAGCTTTTAGACTTCATTTCAAGGCGCACCTAGAAAAGCGAGATACAAAAACAGCATCGCTTTCTCTTAGCAGCAAGCGCAAATATCCTATTATTTTTATCGAGAACGATAGTATTTTTCACGTGCCTCGAGTCTAGACTAGAACCTTCTTTAACCATAAAAAAACAGTGCGTCGGCGTGACGTGAACCAGTTGAGTAGAGTAATCGAAACGATATGATTCGAGAGGGATTTTAATTGTACTGCAAAGTAGTGATTGTGAAGGTATCCATAAATGTTGTGTCGAGCTCCTTAATTATTACGGTTTTCGCATAATGTCTCAAAGTTGATAATGTCGTAAAGTTGATAGTGAGTGCAATCTAAATGGTAAATTGCATATTTTTTCATAGAATGGAAAGGTAAACCACTGTGTTTGATTTGTAATCGAGCAGATGTTGTTTGTAAGGAGTTTAATTTGAAGGGACACTATGATACATAAGAATCGATAAATTGTCATCTTCAAAATCTAAACTTCAAGGTCAACAATCGATGTTTACTAAAGCTAATACAGAGAGCGACGGTGCCCTGAAAGTATTGCATTAGAAATCGCGAAAAGTCAAAACCATTCACTGATGGTGATTCTATTAAATATTGTATGTTGAAAGTTACCGATGTTTCATTTCCATCTCAAAATATTTCGCTCTAAAAAAACAATGTTCCTTCAAGAATAAACGATTCTTCAACCGAAGGATAAAACTGATGAATTCACAAATTTGCCACTGGCTATTGGCGAGAGCACTGAATACTGTTGATACAGCTCAACTAGCTGTTTTTATACGAGGCATCAACAGAAATTTTGAAATAACTGGGAGCTATTGAAGTGCGTTCCCTTGACAAGTACTACAACATCAAATGATATTCATTCTGCAATTGAGCATTTGATAGCAGAATATGAACTCGACTGGAATATACTTAACAGCACAATTACGGATAGCGCTCCTGCCATGGCTGGCAAATATTCGGGCGTTGTAACTAAATTAAAACAGAAAACATCAAGGAATTTTGTGGGATTTCACTGTATAATTGATCAGGAAATTTTTACAAGATTTGGACGAAAAGTTTCTTGATCTTATTACACCAAAGTTCGTTGGCTGAGTCGAGGAGTAGATTTAAAAAAAAAGGGCAGATTACTTCATTATGACAATGAATGGTGGATTGATTGTGCCTTTTTGGTAGAACTGAATAAACACTTGACTTATCTGAATCTAAAGTTTCAGGGTAACAATCTGATTGTCAGATATCTGGATTCTCGAGCTCAACATAATTTTCTAGCATCTTTTATCACTTTGATATGATTTTTAACAACCGTATATTATATACTTACAAAATTTAATAAATAAATGTTATAATGATTCAGTTCAGTTTTTCAATCTGGCCCACCTATGAATTGAAAATTTGATATATGGCCCTCTGCAAAATTAAATTTGACACCTGATCTACCCAATAATACTCAATAATAATGGATGCACTGTATTATGGAAATTTATTTCTTATTTTCTATCAATCAAATACGATGATCTTAGTCATCAATCAAAATGTTTTAGCTATTTATTATCCTTATAAATCTTGAACAAATACTTTGTTAATAACATTTATCAACATTATTTAACGTAATGAGAATACTTTTTGCATTAACTGTAAAAATAATTTTCTAATAATATTCTCAAGATAACTAGTGTGAAATAACTAGTGTTTTTACCTATATTTTCTTCTAAAAACGAATCCACACATAACCGTCAATTTGCAAATGAGAAATTTAATATTGAAATCGCGACTTTTTGCGTTTAAATTTACAGTTATTGAGCAGTGTATATGAGGAACATAAATATCATAGCAAATTATTCAACAATACTAAGATTTGGAATCCGTTAGCTGAGGATAATCGTGTGAGCGTCTAGGATATCGTTCTTGTAATTACATTTCTTTGATTTAGCCGCCATTCGAAATCTGTATGGAGATATCGCTACGTCTTTTTGATTCATTTTTTTTCATAGGGAAATAAATTAAATTAAAATCACATTATCAAAACTACCGGTATTTACTATAACTCCCATATGTCAAAATAAAATGAAGATTATGATTATGAGGCTATTAAAATAAAAAAAAAATGGAAACCCCCAATACAAAAGGAAATAGAACACTTAAAAATGGTTAGTATTTACTACTTAGTGAAAATTTAATCTAGATTCAATGAAGGAAGAAGAAACGTTGCCAAACATTTAAGGTACGTTACTGCCTTTTTGTTTCAGTTAATTCCTACATGTACTGCATGTTCCAGTAAAAACACTTAATAAAGAAATCGACACAATGCATTAGAAAAGCTTGGCGTTTTCAATAAAGCTGTCACCTTCTCCAAAAGGGAAATAAACCAAACGGGTCGTAAATTATTGACTATGTACATATATTTTTATTTGTTCTAAATGATAAAAATAACATTTCCTCATTGCTTTAACCGAAGAAAACGTTTGCAGCCTACCCTGATTGATATATAGCCACCAGTTGGCAACAATCACTTTTAATTGTCGGTCGCTGCAGGTCGGTCAAGTCGATAACAATATTCAAAAGCTACTACAGCAAAGTGGATTTTAACAGAGTCGTCATTAGAATTTATAAAATATTTAATAAAAAATAATGCTAGGAGCTATTCTTGTATACATATTTATATAATTTGGATCAACTGAGTCTCAAATATAGTGCAATGTGTCTTCCAAATATAAAATAGGCTCTAGTACTCTAAAGAATTCTATATTTTAGCAATACACAGAGTAAATTGATCTTAGATGTTATCAAGAGTAGTTCTAGTCAGGTTTAATAAGTAATACATCGTCATTTAGTCAATAATTATTTCGATAAAATTAATAAATATGAGTAATAGAAAATATAACGTTAATAAAAAATATAAAATTCCATTGCATTACGTATCACAACGAGACTAGAACTAACACATCGATAAGTTTTCGGTATACTGAACAAAAATCAAGTTTTTCAAGCAAATTACAACTCATTTATCAATATTTGTCACATAAGGTATTTTTATAAGAGATATTCTTTTTCTTTTGCGCATTTGACCGTTTTTTTGTGATTTCCTTCTCAATCGGTTTAATAATGTACAGTTTTATCCACTCAATTTTTTTATCTATTTCTCACTAGTTGATGAACATTGGAGTCGGTAAATTTGAGGTGACTTTCACCAGGTACACCCTACTCAGAAGATTGCCATTTTATTCTAAATTTGTAGTGGTAAATCCAGATTCTATCTATAATCACTATCGCGGAACATACTTTTTATTTTGGTGAAATAGCTCTAAACAGCGCCGTGATCATTAATTTTTTGTTTTATAGAGAGAAAACGCAGCACCCAGCTCAAATGCTCATTATATAACCACCACTTTTGGATATTCTGATCGTTAAACTTGTCAAATGGTACACACAAATTATTGATAAATGATTATTTTTGAGAAAAGTCTGAAAATCTTTTCAGTACGAGCATTTGCCCCTGCAGTATTTTTTTCTGTTGCTCAATGCTCAATCGACAGATAGAATTCTTTTTTCGTAGTTTATAAAGTTAATCTATAAATGTTATTAACAATTTTAAAAAACTTCTCGAAGGAATGAACTCAAAATTTTATATACTTCAACTTGAAAAATGGAATTTTGCGGAAACGTGATTTGTGGTAATCTCAATCGACATTATTCTTATTTCTTGAAATTGATGCTGAGAATTATACGATTTCACAATAAAATAGTTTTTTGAATAAATTGAAATGAAATTGAGCCATGCCATCTCTGGTTAAAACGTAACCTCTTCTGCAAAACGTTAAAACTCGCGGTCAAGAGATGTGAAGACTTGCTCCCGCTTACCACTGCTCAGTAATATATGGACCATTGTGTCAATGGTAAAAATGTAATAACGCATGTGATTGAAGTCTAGATGGTCTGACAAGAAGGCTACTTATTCTCTTATACGAATGGCCTTCCAGCAACACTTTACTCCGATAGAGTGACAGCAGCCGCTTCAATGGTAATACGTTGGAGTAAATCATGCGATGGAAGACGATGGAAAGCTCGTTTCTGAGGGAGCTATTGTTTTATAGATTGCTAGTGAATAGAAATTGTTTTTTTAATGTTTGTTTTTTGAGATCAATATAAAGTTTACGTTTCACTATACTGTTATATCAAGTCATTACTTCACGTATACTTGTTACTTTACTATTCAATCGTTTGTTCTTATTTTTAGATATTGAAACATAATATACGAGAAGACATGAAACATTATACATTCAATTTTTTTATTATCAATATAAAGAGAATAATTAACATATGAAAATATTTGATATACTGAAAGTCAAAAGGTTTAGTCAAGTTAGGAAGTATTGTATCGAAACCTTTCTCGCATTTTAAACATTTGAGGTAAGGGTGTAGAAATATACATTCAGAAAGATCTGAGTAGCTGGAGATTCATGACACATATCTACCTTTGCTTATGTGTTATACAATATCCGGGAAAACGTAGTCATTTTGTACATGCGAAAAAAATTGATTTCATGAAAAGTGACATTTTGTCACCTGTCATTAGAGATGTCCTACTTTTTCTCGTTACAGAAAAATAACATAGTATGAAACACTCCTCATATATACCGATATTAATTTCCGAATTGAATTCAGCTAATAGTACGGGTAAAATAGGATTAAACTCGAAATTAAATTGGGTCCTTCTGATTTTCTAGACTCTCAGAGATTTTTGGTTACTGAATAGCCTAGCAACGCTTAACGAGTTTTCGAAATTTTGGAATTTGTAACTCAAAAAAATTTTGAAGCGCAACTCGAAAACTCGGAATTCAAAAAAAATGCTTGTACAAAAAATGTGGTGCACAAATATTTTCACAAAATTTCGTTGGATCCACTATTTCTGAGTAAATCTCCCTCGACATCAAAGGCCGGAACGTCCGCACACGAATTCCCGCCATAATTTTCGATTTGGGAAATTTTCGAAAATCTTGCGAGATGAAGGGACATAAACAAGTAAATCCAACGAGACATTTGTCGTTCGTATTATTATCAAGATTTTCATGTAAATATAACACACACGAACTACTTCTTGGTTTCAAATACTCTAACTTTTAAAAAAAGCGATTTAAAAACACTATCTTCGTTCTCGGTTGATTATTATTTCAATATTCAAAGATTTCTGAATAATTTTTCTTTCACAAAAATGTGGGTACTCATTTTGTGCTCTTCAGTCTTGGCTCCGGCACTTTTGTTGTAATTCGAATTCGAACGTAGTTTTCGAGTTATTCGCGATTCAAAATATTTTTGAGCGTTCAAACCCATTTTATAATGGAAATTTTGAGGTTAGGAGAAAATTGAAACTTTTTTTGTAAAGAATGTTCTGCTCCACATTTTTGTCCCAGTAGTTTGTGTCGAAATCCTTATAGTTTTTGAGTTATATCGCAATTCAAAATGTTTTTGACTACATGAACCCATTTTACGGTGAAAATTTTGAGATAAAAATGCTTACAAACCTATATGTAGATAATTTTGTGCCATTCGTTCCATTACTGTTTTCGAATTCCTAGTTTTCGCCCCACTGGTTTTCGAGTTATTCGCGATTCTAAATATTTTGAGTCTATAAACCCATTGTAAAGAGAAAATTTTGGGGTTAGGAACAAATACTTAGTACACTTTTTTGTAGAGAATTTTGTACTCTACGTTATTTGTTTCTTCGAATTCCTCATAGTTATCGAATTATTCGCGTTTTGATTTTGTTGCTAGTTTTATACAGTATTCCCAGAATCTAGAAAATCAAAACCTCCCAATTTAATTTAATTGTCTAATTCGCCTGTACCTTAACTCAAGTAAAAATATGACTTCCTCATAATTAGATAATTATATTTTATAATTCAAACATATATGAAATAATTCAAAATCTATGGAATACACTTTTCAACACATAATAATATTTTATTCTATTTGTTTTGAAAACGTTCCTAGTTATTCAAGAGGTTTACGTTGTAATTTAAATTCTTAGTAGCAATTTAGTATGTATGTATGTTCATATACCCCATCGAATTTATTTCCATTTTAATTTACATATACAGAAAAGATTACCAAGATAATCTATGTAGGATGAGGTCAGAAGTAATTAAAATATATACATATTAGTTACATTTTAGAAATGCCTGCTGGAGTTGTAAAAACAAAATAAATATAAAATATTGATGGTGGGCATTCTTTTATTACCTATTAATTTTCATAAATTCTTTAACACAACGGGTTATTGGATATTAAAGACCCATAAAGGCATTTGAAAATGGTGACACTATTTTAATTTTATTATATACCAGAGCTTGTCACTGTTAATACCTGAAATGCGTGGCAGATTATAAACTAAGAATACGATTACTATAACGATTAAATCCTAGTTTATTTGTATTGTTATTATCATTGTTCACTCCTAAGCTATGTAATCTTCTGTAAACCTGTTTTGTTATTTATGAGTGAGCTGCGCAACGTATATTTTTGTTATAATTCGTTGAAAAAAGCTAAAAAAATTATTATCCTCCATTATTCACGAAGTAATATAAATTGTTAACCTAACAATCGTCATAATAAAACACGTACGTATAGTATACATAGAAAAAAGCACCGGACCATTATGTTTCAATTTTTTATACACATATTCATTATGAATCTTCAAATTCTTGATAATATTGACCAACCAAAGCCAGAGCCAAAGAATACAATAACGCACAATATATACTTCGGGAAAATTCGGGAGTGAGTAGATGACATGAAAATAATGCTGTGCCATACGAAAAATTTTCTCATACGACCTAACGTTTCTGAGTTACAGGCCTTTAAGTTGCGAAAAAAACTTATATTGAAGTGTATTTTAATGGATGATGTATGAAGGGGCCTTTTAAGGTGGCTACGATATGTGCTGATCGGTGCTATTTGGACGTTGGCGTTGGCCCAGCATATAGTTTCAAATTAAAAATTGTTTCACTCGTATCGATAGATAATTATTTAATTCTAGTTGGAGTTGTAACTTTATTTCTTATGTATTTATCATGAATTATTTAGGGAAGTCGAAGGTAAACTTAGATATTGAACAACTAAATCGAACCAAAAAGTTCAACTCAAGTTGGTCCGAAAAAATGGTTGGATTTGTGTGTGGAGTGATGAAAGCTATGTATTGTTTTCCATATTTTCTTTGGTGACAGGATCATGTATATGAAATGTAGAACATATCCCTAAAAAAACATATTGGAATTGGAACATATTTAGTTACTTGGTATTGAGAAAAAACAATTATTATTTATATTAATAAACACAAAATAGGAAAGAGAAAAAAGATTGATGAACTAACAGGGTAAATCTAAAATATACTCGATTGCATGACAACCACGAAAAATTCCCGAATGAAATATAAACAGTTATTTTTGTTATTGCTGATAAAACTATAAATTATGAGCAACAATTCCACCATGTTAATGTCTTGTTCGACATCACTACCGGAAGACCTGTAGAAAGTTTTTAGAACTTATCCAGTTGGTCATATGGCTAATTCATAAGATTAGTTTACCGAAAATAACTTTTACTTTTACATGTAAATAGAATGATATTTTTTCCATATTCTCAACAAACAAAGATAGATCTCTATACATTTCTATGTTTTTAGGAATCGAATCTGGAAGGAATTTGCTGCAAGATATTTCTTCCAATGCAGCGATCATCGGTAGTTGTAAGAAACGGTGGTAAGTTTATTGTTAAAGCTCTACAATAAATCTTCTCATGCATGCACTTAAAATAGTCTTTCTATTGCTAATTGTGCGTATCTTCCCTCCTGGATATCAAGTTCTTTATTCTAATAATGTGAAGACTTCCTTTACAATGCAGCTTCTGGTTGCAACACATCCAAGATGTTTCCTCACTTTCCAAGATGTTCCAACGCTAACTTTCAATAACTAACTAAATGATACAGAGATTTTTCATTTTCATTATGATTTACTTCTTTGGAAGATATACGAGTATATATTGAAAAATTCTTAGCCTACTTTAAAACCAAACAAAATTTCAATGTAAAAATATTTCATTACTCAACATATCCTCTTAATTGGATACATTTATTACAGCAAACCTGCAACGTCCCGAGACCTTTCAAAAAAATGTTTCTTCTTACTCTGCAAACCAGATCTCCACAGCTTTTATTACCTCCTCGTTGGAAGAAAATTCACAACCTTTTAAACCTTTTTCAGTTGAGGAAAGAGATGATAGTCGAACGGAGTCAAATCTGGTGAATAAGAGGGGTGTTCTAGTAATTCAAACCCTAAATCATGAGCTATTTGCATGGCAACTGAAGCGAGAACTTTTCCAGATTTTTTGACACGAAACCTTCTTAGGTCTTGGAGAACCAGGGTGTCGCCATTCCATCGATTATTGCATTGCTTCTGGATCGTAGAAATGTACCCAAGTCATATCAATAGTAACAAATCGCTTTAAAAAGTCTACATCGTTTTCAAATCGAGCACAGATCGAACGCGATGCTTCTACCCTTGCACGGTCAACATTCTAACATTTGGGGATCCATTTTGCAGCAACTTTTCTCATGTCCAAATTGACGTGAACTATATAATGAGCACGTTCGTATGAAATATTTGGTGCTTCAGATATCCGTTTTAGCCCAATTCGGCGGTCTGATAAAATCATGTCATGAACTGCATCGATATTTTCAGGGACTAACACAGAAACTTGCCTACTCGATCGGTCGTCATCTTCAATGGAAAATTTACCCCTTTTGAAGCTTGCAGTCCAATTTTTCACAGTCTTATACGAAGGACACAGATCACCAAGGGTATTAACCATATCTTCGTAAGTCTTCATTATCTCTTAACCCTTTTAAATACGGGTACTAGATGATGGCTCGCAATTTCAGTGGACATCTTTTTTCTTTTAATTTATCACTTAACTTGGTTTACTTTTTCGACGTCAAACTTTACACTGACACTTCTAATAAGTTATTGTTCATTGCTATGGTAACGCAATGTTTTGTTTATGCGTGGAACTGATCTAGGCTAACTAGATATTAATACATCCTCGTAAATAGCAACAAATGAAAGCAAATTGACAAAAATCTGTTTATTTCAGATTTGTGATATATATGCCTAAAAAATTGTTCCGTACCTATCAATACAGGTAAGAAGTGAAGAAAAAGTTACTGGTAAAGACCCTTTTCGGAATGTAGGTAAAAGAATTACCTTGACGACCAATTCACATTCTTAGATATAAATTTGTATAATGATTTGATAAATCAGTTTTTTAGTTCTGTTGGGCTCGAAACAAAGATCTAAGTTAAGTATCAACTTAACGATCCAAATGTTCTCGTTGGAATAACAGATTATTCCCATTATTATATATACTGTGTCCAAAAACGAATTGTACAAATAAACAGTACCTGTAGAATTAAAGAACTTTTTTTTGACTTGCGCATAATGTAGGATAATGAAATTTGTTGTTTTCCTACGGAGTACAAGAATGTACTCGTATAAAACTATTCACCTATACAAAAAAAAGGAAGTGAAAATGGTGAACATTGCTCACAAATAAGTCTGTAGATCTGCTAAAAATGAAAAAGAGAGCTTACCTCGTATAATGAACTGCGTGATTTGTTGGACAACTGAAAGTCTATAATTCTAAACGCATAAAATGAGTTTTCTTTGAAATTAGGTTTAAGTTGTTGTTGCAAACAGTTAGTTGAAAGGAGACATACATCTGTGGGCCGTACCTATTATTTATGATCTATTATTGACGATGGGAAAATATTAGAAATGCATTCAGTGCGCACGTTCATTGGAAGAAAAATAATAAAACTTTTAAAGCTAGTTACTTACTGCAATTATATATAATGAGAATGTAAAACAACGTAGTAAAAATAATTGAACTAACACTATGAGAGAATTTTAACAACTGGCTCAGCATCGGCTTTAGAATTTTTATTTGAATTATGAAATTTTCCTTGGAGACCGAATAATCAAAAACTAAGTCAATATACATCAATTATCAAAATATTGATCATTTGTAGCAAGAGCTTCGCCTTTGTGAATTTCAGCTTTGAGAATTGGAGCTTCTGAGTCATTCTATATCTAACTTAACCGCACATTATCGTAAAAAGACATCCCGATGCGTCTATGATTAGGGTGGTCAATGGCGGACAAAGAAAAAGAGGATTCAAGCTAACTTCTAGTAGTAATGGAGAAATGGAGAAACGAGACACTTAATCAATAATCATAGAACCACAACATGGTAGGCATTTGCTTCCAAAATCGTAATAGGAACTGGAATAGGTATATATGGACCAAGGACTGAATACTTCGAATCAATACAAACCTACCAAAAGGAACTTCTAACTATTGAAAGGTATGTACTATTCAATTCAAAGATGAACTAACGGAAAAAAATAGTAATCTCTCTAATCTATATAATTGAGCAAAGATGCAGAAGAAGAAATAGAAGCGGAGGCGGCCCGACTTGAAAAGTCGCATTGTTAAAAAATTTAACTTTAGCAGTGACAAAAAGTTGTCAGTGCTTTTGGATCGACTCACACATGTAAATCGTTTTATTTTCGAAAATGAAATTCGACAAAGATAGAACACGTTCAAATCTGATAAATAAAAACCTGCAACATCAAATACGATGCGCAAATACAAGCAATTATATTTATTCACAAAAGTTTAGGAACAAAAATATTTTACTAAATAACTAAGTGGTGAAATTTTTAATTACCACTTTTAACTATATTTTAAAATAGTACTCGTAATTAAATCTGTTTTTTGCTCCAAAATTTTATATGTGGCCCGATGAAATATCAACACATTTACCTTTCGTATACAGATTGTAATTTTTTTTTATTTGAATAAAAAAATATGTGTCCTGCGGGATCGCAAGATATTTCCGAAGTGGCCCACAAGATCATTAGGGCTAGAAACAGTATCTGAGTTATAGAATCCCAAGAATTAATCTGACTGAAAAATTCGAAATTTCCATAGCTATCCAGAGAAACAAACGGTGAAGTTGATTCATGAGTTAGTGCCTTGTCGTAATTTTTATTGCTTGAAAAATGTCTAAATGCAAATGTCTAGAAACACTTAATAAACTGGGTAAAGATAATCAGAGGTAAACATGTGAAAAAATAAAAAAATTGACGAAAACAAAGTCCCAGACTCCCTTCATCAAACAAGAACCCATAAAAAAGTGATTAGAACAGTAGTTGAACAAGAAATGAAAGTTAAAAATTGGAAAAACAAGACCAGATATTGGGCGAATTTGAGCTATGCGTTAAAAGAAGTGAAGGTCCTTCATAGACTGCAGAGTGGAGGAGTAAGATCAAGGAAAAGGATGAAAATATTGAATCGGAGACAGTATATTGAAGTATTGGAATCAAATCTATTGTCGGAATGGAACAATATAGAAAGTATATTATCAAGAAAAAACAAAAATTTATGTCTATAAAAACAATTATTACCTACATATTGGAAACAAGAATATAAAAGAAAAATAATATTCAAGAATAATTATGGAACCAAGCTCTACAATAGATGGGACCATAAGATGCAAAAATAATTTTCTAGGGATATATAATAAAAATTAATAAATGACAAGATTACAATAGACAAATGAAGAAAAATATTCAGATTTAAATAGAAATATGTAATAGAAGATACAAAGAGCATGGAAATAACGAAAAAATAAGAGTAGAAACGAATCAAAATAATAGAAATAATCGGTATCAACTGAAAATTCTGCAAAACATATGAGAAGATATCTACTCAAATACAAGGATTAAAATGTGATGCATCCGTATTTGCATTAAGAATAATTCGCAATGATGCTATAGGATTTCAATAAATATTACACTAGGATTCCTAAAATTTGATAAAAATTATTTGTTTCTACTACCGCGCGTAAAGTACGTACTTTAGACATACTTTCGAGTGCGTAAAATTCACGCACTAGTGAGTAAAGAAATACACTTCAAACAGACGTGCTAAAGGAAGTTATTTTCAAGGTCTCTGTACTGTAGTGGCTAGATAGGGGCACACTTGCGAGAGGTCCCAGGCTCAAGTCGCGCTCATTCCATTTTTCATTTTTCTACTTATGTAGTAATAATTATTTTTAGGTGGCATATATACATGCCGAAGAGAGAAATTTACAAGTTTAATAACACAAATTCGTCTGTTGTTTTGATAATTTATTCTAATCTTAATTAAAATGTTGAAAATATCAATAACTTTCTTTAATTCCTTATTTCTTAGACCTTTTGATATGTTCATATTTCCAAATGTTCTTGATTTTAGGACTCTTTTGTTTGAAAATCAGTTTTTTTATTAATTTCTAAAAGGTAGATAAAAATTGATGTTTTTTTTGTCATAATATTTTGATGAAGAATTTTATTTTATAAGGAAAATTACCATTAAACTTCAGTATTTTGATGAAATTTTCGCTTGTAAAAAAATATTTTATGCAAATCGTGTGTACAGAACTTTTTTCGACGACTCATCCTACAATCACACACACTTGTTACATAACTAAACTAGGTTTAATTAAGGAAGAAATTCCATACGGTAGCTCAAATCAAATAGAATAAAGTAAATCAGCTCTGCTGCTTCTCATTTTACAATTTTCATTAATCAGTTACACAAACTCGTAATTTCGGCACGTTTAATCTCATGATCATCAAAAAGACCACGTAAATAAAATAATTAATGAACATTTCAATTATTTATGGAATGCTAAAATAATACTTGAAAGAATAAACTTTCAAAGTATACCGGGAATTTCCATCAACTACTTATTATATCGTTTACACAGGTGTGATGCCAATACGGACATTGTAGCCCACCTCATTACCTACATTATTAGTGGAAACTATGAATGTCGTATAAATCAATTAATATAAGTTGGTCTATTTGAAACTTTCCATAATCTAGTTAACTTAAACAAGTTAAAGAGACACTTTGTTAATTAGAGTAATTCTTTTTTAATTCATAGCTATCTAAAATTGGAGTTTACTTCAATGAATATTTTCATTCACAGTTAATATTGAAACGTTTCTCAAGGATTCATAGGTTTAATAAAAAGGAATTAAGGAGAGAAGACATAAATAAAAGAACCAAGCATCGACCGACCCAATAATTTGAATACAATTCAATGATGATACCAATATTATTTACTTTCTCTGAAATCCGATTAGATGTCTGATTAGATATAGAAAAGCATTAGCTCCAATTAATCAAGCTGGAATTTCCGAAACAGTTGGTGACATTCATATGTAGGTCAAGTTAAAGAGTTTAGTTTACCTTCAGTCTCTGAAGACTATTACTTGATTCTCGAAACGCCTGTCAGGCAGTATAATTTTGAGTGTTGGTGTAGTGTTTCGAGATCAAAAATTATCCCAATATATATCTCTAAATGCTTTACTCTACAGAGGAATATTTTATATTAGTGGAACGTACATTCTTTTCGCTTAAAACTCTTAACAGATAGAAAAATAATGATATGAAGATATTGTATTAGAAAAAGTAGAAAGGACAGCGCTGCAACCATTATCTTACTGTCGGTTCCCCCGCTGAAAATATTTTAATAGGTCTTCTTCTTTCACTTGTGAGGGGTATTTTTATAATAACTTCTGGTTTTATTGAAAAACTATAACAATGGAAACTGCTAGATACTTCTAATGGTACTTCTCAAATTCAAATTTGTGAAAATTAACAAAATCTGTTCTCTCTCACTCATTTACCTAATGAAAGTGTACTAGCTTAGGAATAAACAAAATGAAAGGCTGAGCAACACAAGAATTTTTCAACCAGACATATGTGCAAATAAAAAATGTGTCTAGCTCAATTCAAAAGAAAACGCAAACAGGAGATTATCATCTTGGTCGATAGCCAAGCAACTATTATAACTTTTAGCGATGGTTTGAAAATGCCCGAACGAGTTAAATTAGTTAAAAAGAATAAATTCATCCTTTATGGGTATTGGGATACATTGGAGTGGAAAGAAATGAAATAAACTTCCTTCAAGAGGAACGGCTAAACCCTTTGTAGAACCTTAACATTTCTGCGGATTCAGCTGAAGGGCAATGTAGAGAACTAAAAAAGATGTAGGGAGACAGACAAAAGATATTACTGGAAACCTATGAGAAAAGAATTTATGGATTATCTCAATATAAGTAAGAAGCATTCACAGGTACATGAAGACTACTTTTAGCAGAGATTCCATCTGTTTTAGTGGTTAGTAGTTATCTCACAACCTGTACTTTTTGAAAGGACTTAATAGGAGGTTAATAGCTATAAAAACTGAACATTTTCCCGTGCCGCAGCTATAAAAGAAGACACAAAAGATCCGTTGAGTCTTAATGTATAAGACACTCTGAATTACACACATGACTCCATTTAAGGATGCAATATCACTCATAAAAAACATGTTAGAGCATCGATATTTTGAAAACTGAAATATCGATGCTAGGAACATCGATGTATCGGTTGCGTACTTAACTGCATTAAAGGGTGGTGTCATAGTATGAGAAGTTGAGAATCGGGAAATTCTTGAAGGAAAAAAATCTTCAACCAAGATAAAATCACTTTTCTATTCCAATTTCGAGATAAGAAAAGAAGTTATAGTCCATTCGTTTAGGGAGCAAACTACTTTTTTTTTTAAATAGTAGTTGTAATAAAAATATAAACCTAGAGAGTGCATCTAAAAGTAATTTATATTCGTCACAATGATGAAATTGAAGCGGCAGTTATTATCAAATGACCTTCACCAGTTAGTTAAATAATAATAATCATTCCTGTCTATTCTCAATTTCGTATTTCTCTAAAGTATTTCTCCAACCAACTATTACTTCCATTTAGCAAGTACCGATCTAGGAATCTAAGAAAATTAATTGAAATTTTTCATAATTTTGTTCTCTTCATTATTGTGTAACTTGTACATATATACTAAATGTTCTACTATAATAACACTGTTCTGGTCACTTTGTGATGTTTGTTATTCGTTTTGATGTTTTGATTATTCAAAAAAAATTTATTTGTTTGAGTCATATCCAGTTTTTTTGTTTATTCAGCTATATATTCTTTTCGGACCTCATTCACGTGTTTTTGTTTGATTAACTTATTGTTAGTTTTGGCGGCTGTATATATGTATAATGATTGCATTTAACTAAGTTGCGTTTGTTACATTGTAAATTTACCACGAAAGTGTTCTAATAACCTGGAGATTTTTAGTTATGTGTGTGGAGAATAACTTTGATATCTGTTCGAAATTCATGCCATCAATTGAAAAGGCTGCTATTTAGACTATTTTCCGCATAAAAAAAGAATTCGATAAGTAAATTCAATGAATGATAAAGCTCAACTAGACTGATACACATAGATAAAAAATGTCAGAGCAATATAAGACATCAACAACGTATGCTATTCATTCAAAATTGGGAGATATATTGCGAAATGACACGGGCATCAAATTTTATGCATCCTTGGTTACAAATATATGTTGCGTTAAGTGCGTAAGACTCCTATTAGATTGGGATAAACAACAATCAAGACATTTGCCTTTTGGTATACCAATAACTTGGACGGAATCAAAAGATCATGTAAGGGATTGTTATTTTTGTTTGATTCAAACAAAAGACGTCACACCAAGTCCAAACACACTGTACAGTACCCAAACTTGTCATTTGTCAACAAACGAATCCTACATTGTGCCGAACTGTCTGTGCCAATGCCTACAAATCAAGCTGAAAGTCAGGATTCTGTTTCTAGTTCGGAATTTGTTCTTAGTCAAACCCGACAAGGTATTTCAAGAGGTTATGAACCGTCAACTTCTAAAGAACCGCATTTATCGATAATCGAAAGTGATTTAAACGATTTAGTACGTGAATTGAATTGGTCTAAAAAACAAGCTGAGCTTTTGGGGTCCAGATTAAACGACTGGAATTCACTTTTCACTTTCACGAAAATTTCTTATCGTGACGATGAAATTAAACCTGACTTGAGCAGATGATTTAGTCCATTCTAATAACATTCCTGTAGTGATAGTTTATTCAATTTTAAACATGATTCAAGTAACTGACGATTGTTCATTGACTCTTTAAAAACTAGCCGAAAAGCAGTATTGCTATACAACGGAAGCGAATGTCCTCCAGTGCCGGTTGCTTATGGTTCTGATATGAAAGAGACTTACAAGAGCATGAAGTTCTTTCTTGAAAAAATTGATTACATTGAACAAGTTTTGAAAATTTGTGGAGATTTTAAAGTCATTGCTCTTTTGCTTAGGCTACAGTTTAGTTACACAAAATATTGCTGTTTCATTTGCGAATGGGACAATTACTCCAAGGCAGAAGAATATAAACATGATCCTTTATTGAACCCTTACGACATATTTTTACCACCGTTGCCTGAAAATTTCGGCCTAATGAAAAATTGTGTGAAAGCTATGCCTAAAGATGGCAGTGGATTCTTATACCCGAAAGAAAAATGTCCCAAACTCAGCGAGGCAAAAATTGAAGAGGAAATATTTATTGGTCTAAAAATACGGGAGCTAATGAAGGATACAAACTTTAAATGAATTGATTGAATGATCTGAATAAAGCCGCCTGAAAATGTTTTGAGAATGTTGTCCAAAATTTTCTTAGAAATAATAAAGCGGAAAAATACAGACTCAATCAATAAGCTAATAATTTCATACAAGGCTTCAAAATATGCTGTCTATAAAACTTAATATCCTGCACTCTCACCTGGTTTTGTTCCCCGAGAATTTGGTGCTCTCATCAGGACATGTGTGTTAATGATGACTTCTGATGAAGAAACCTGATTTTTTCGTGACTATAGTACATTCAAAATTTGATATAAGTAGAAGTTTAAATTTTCTTGGCCCGTGTAATTATCATAACATTTAACTTCCTTCTCGATTTCTATTGATTTTTTTCTAATGGCTTCTTTTTAGATCACATAAAAGTACTTCAAATCGGTTAAATATGTTAATTAATATAATTTTTTTCACAAAACTTCAAAATTCTGAAATTTACTTCACTTTTTTGATTATCTACTAGGACTTAAGAAGATGACTTATAGTTTACTACTATTTTAATTTATTTACCTAACTACATAATTAAATTTGAATCTTTTTCCTCGGAAGTAGGTATTATGGGCAATACTGTAATGTCACGGTTTAATGATATTAACTTCATTTTTACTGCTTTCACATCCTAAAGGATTTGACTATCATATATATCAGTTAAAGAGATTTCTTGTCTTGGTGAAAACTATTTGTATGATATCGGTAGAATGGTTGGTTATGTAATAATCCAAATACCCAAGTTTATGATTCACTATCTAACTCATTCAAATCTCAGAATAATTCATTGAATATGATTATAGGTTCCATGTAAAATTAGATAAAAATTATTGTTCATATTGTGTGAAAGTTCACAGTGTTTTGATTATACTAATATAATTCACTATAAAACTGGGTTATTGATTATATTTTCCCGTCTAATGTTTGAGTGTGCGTGGGCTTCATAAGAGCAATATATCACATACTCTTAAAAACAATCTTCCACCATAAAGAAAAGTATGGTAAAGCATAGCCCAAAGAAATAAACAATTAGATGACTTATCTGTGCCAATCTTCTCACGCATCAAACTAGTTTGAATGATTGTTTCATAAAATAGAATAGAATAGCCTTTAAAACAATAATTCAGTTCCACTAAAAAATGAATTGCCTCATCAGTCACGATTCCGACTGTGATCCGCCCTCGCTAACTAGCGAAAAACTCAAAGAACGGTGCATTATAAATTGTAAATCTAGGGGAAGTCGGTGGGCGATAAAATAATTAACTAAATACAAAGTGTATTAAACAGTTTTTGAAGGATGTGTTATATTTTTCTCCAATATTATGTGTCGTATATCCATAATACAATGGTTAATACTTCAAGATATCCAAATAAAAACAAATATGGCTTTATTGTTTTTCAAAATATTCTCCATTAAGATCAATACACTTTTGCATGCGTTTCAGCCAATTGTTGAAACATTTTGTCCATTCCGATTGAGGTACCTCCAAAACATGCGATTCGAACGCATCAGTCACTTCTTCATTTTTAAACGGTGAGTCAAGATCTTTACGTTCGCTCTAAAACGTTTTTATTTGATCTGATGTTTGAGAGCTCATGTTGTCGTGGTGGAGAATGATTCTTCTACTGCAATTGGATTCCCTGATTTTTTCGAATCCTTCTGGCAAACAAATACTGGTGTACCATTCAAGATTGGCCGTTTTAGGTTGCTCCATTGAACGGTAGCGATAAATATTTCGGAAAAACAGGCGACTATTTGCTTCTAAGTGCGCGAACAACTTTTGTTTAATTTGACACATTATGAAAGACTTATACAGTCGATTGTTATTTAGTTTCGGGCTTATATTCATAGATCCATGATCTAAATCTTTTCAACAGTCAAATTTTCATGCAATATCGAATGTGTGCAAGTGCAACCAATGCACTAGTATGCCTCAATCTTACAGTTTGTCACATGATGATCTTATAAGTTCAATGTTTTCTAGTCGATTTTGGACGATCTTTACGAATTTAATCCAAGGGCATTAACGATTTAAATCCTAAAACCAGCGAAACAAGATGGATCCAGATGGTGCTTCATCACCAAAAGTCGAAGCGAGTTTATCGGTATACTGATGATGGTTTAATTCACGTCGAAAGCCATAGAAAGCATCACACGTAAATGTTTTTTAACAAGATGAATGTTTGAAGTATCTGTGAACAACTTAAATAGCACTCGAATGACAGCACGTTCTGAATATGTTCAGCATATTAAAAATGTAAAACTTTAAAATGGTAATGTCAGATTTGACATATTCATTCAAAATAAGCCAGAGAAAGTATTCAAAATAAATATGAAATGGAAGGTTGCTACCTAAAAATTGAAAATGGGTAAGTAGCAATCAGAAATTAGCAGTAGGTATTATTCCAAAAGAGTCAATATGCAGTTTTTTTAGTCAACTAGTTATGTAAAATATTTTTTGTCATTAGTTTCTTGATATAATAAGAAATAATTGTCCTACGAAAGTTCTGCAATGACTTCAATTTAAAATTCAATCCTCAGCTATCATGGAAGGTTTTCAGTTCTATAAGAAATTTGTCAAAATAATAAAGGACGTTGGCAGATTCGTTTTGAAAAGGACATGAAACTTTCTATAATCTTTTGTGGGTAAATATTGTCTTGTCAACCATACTTATACGATTTCACAATATTGGAAAGTTCACTCTCTTTTCTTCGAAAAATGTAATTAGGAATGGTTAGGTTCTGATATGTTCTTTCTATTGATAAACCTCAGAATAGTAAAGTAATTGGTATACATTTTATTCAATGTATTTCATTCTCAGTTGCATTTGAAATCGCGTAATAGGGATTGTTTTGCTCCTATACCCATATTTTTTGGAAGATGAAATACCATTTGTGAGAAGTACATTAATTTATGAGAATTTTTGTTTCGAGAAATCAGCTCCTCCAAAAACGAACAAAACTACAATCCCCTTGATCATCACATTCTTTCTAAGTATCATTTCATATCTGCACTATCGAAGTTGAACCAATTGAAGTAATTGCATTAGTTTCATCATAAGCTTTTGATAAAAGATAAAACTTTATTCACTCATTTGATATCTCAGTATTCAATTATCGATCAATTTTGATTTTATTTCATGTGTATTTTTATCAATAGAAAGATAGCTTTTCCAATATTAGTTTATTAATTCTTCTAATATTTCGTTCATTGCATTTTAAAAAAATGGCTTAGATCTTTCTCAACAGTTTCTTTCTATTTTTGGTAAACAGCTATTAAAAATTGAATCAAATTGTCCAATTTTTATGAGAGAGTATTTGTAACTTGCATATTAGAAATGTATGTTATCAACTTATCTTTTCATCGTCTTAGTAGAGAAATTCTACCGTTTTTCTGCTTTCAATTTTTTCAAGTATATTCTCGTAATTTTTTCATATTCCGTTTGGTTTCATTTCCATTTCCAAGTTTAATTTTATGGTTATTACTTTTTAGACCTTTTTGTATGTACGTTTTTCTTGACAAATCGTGTCGTCATTTAAAATCTCTTTTGACACGGTTTAGCAAGAAAAACAAATGAAAATTTTTTGCATCTTTGTAGAAAACTTTTTCGGTTTTTCTGCATAGCAATTTTTTCAAAGATCTTCTCGTAATATTTCATATTACGTTTGGTTTTATTTCCACATACAAGTTCAATTTTATGGTTATTACTTTTTAGACCTTTTCGCATGTTTATCTTGACGTGATTTTGATTCTTTTTTGACACGATTCGCCAAGAAAAACAAATGAAAATTCAAATCATCAATATTTTATGTTACATACATACATATCATACAAAAGTGATTCTATATATCCGACAAGAAGCTGATAAAAATGATTGTATTAATACTTTGGATGACATTGAATATGATTTGAACTTATTAGAAAGTATATTATTTTTCTCCATTTCTCCCTAGCGTTTCTGGCTATACTTCGTGGAAAAATGAGTAAATTGATTTGATATTTATGAGAATATCTAGAAAAATAAAAGGAGAGAGTACAAAGAAAATAAAGAAAAAGATAATGAAATGGCTAAACGATAGTATGCACAACATGGAAAATGACAATAAAAATAATGTGAAATTGTATTGATACTTTGGATGCCCTTGAATATGATCTGAACTTATTAGAAAGTAACATTTTCTTTTTCCGATCGGCAAGTACATTAACGTTTCTCCCTAATGTTTCTAGCTATATTTCGTGGAAAGATGAGTGAAGTGATTTTGATATTCATGTTGTGAGAAAGTTTTTGTAAATCTTCGTGATTTTAATTCTCATTCGACACTATCCATCAAGAAAAACAAATGAAAATTAAAATGATTAACTTTTATCCTTGACATAAGTCGTTCCACCTATCCGAGATTATACTTTGTATTTAGAAAGCAATTGTCATCATAGTTTTCTATAGAAAAGTCAATTAACTCCAAAATTCAATTCATATCTAAATGACTGACAGCATGTGAGTTCTCTAAATCAATATCTCTCACTTCCAAACAAGTCAATGTTTATCTGGGATTATGAAGTTATCAGTTTCTACTAAACAACCGAATTATTAACACCATTTCCGCTGCCATTAACCTTTAAATAGAAAAGAAGGTTCAGAATTGGTTATTAAAATAAAATTTAGATTTGATAAAGATCTAATTCTAGCTTCAGATAGTATATAACTTTCAACATAATATTCATAATTTACCTGAGGTATGGATTTCTATCAAGTTTCGTTATACCTTCATCTCAAGTGATAGTTAGATATATATTCCCAAAAGGAAAAAAAGATATCGTTATAAAATTGCAATCATTCTGACGATGAGAATCTAAAGAATGATAAATACAAGATCAGAATGGAGCTCAGAACATCTGTTCTCTTTAAAAACAGATTAACTAATTTACAATGACATACGAATAGACTAGCCCCTGATTGAAATAATGGAGACGTTTCGAATAAAGGAGCTGGGAGAGAATCGAGAATAAATTTAACGAAAAGTCAAAACTGTTTTTGACTATAAGGAATTGAATGGAGGTAATAAATATAGAGAATATAACGGCCATGTAAGTATGGCAACGATAGTAATTGTCAAGCCTTAAATACATATTTACTTTCATACATGTAATTATTATTATCTGCATACTAATGCGATACTAATTCAACGTATTCTTGTTTAGACAGAATCTTACTTTCATATTCACTAATTTTATTAGCTATAAAATCATATTTTTTTCCTTGTAACTATATTTTTAAATTTGTGACATAAGTTATGGCAGTTTCGTTTCATGTAAACTTGATAATTGATTATTTATTGTAGTGTATAATATCAAAGATGGAATTGTATCCTCGTGAAAATTTTTTAAGACCTTCATAAGTAAATATTTATTACATAAAATTTCATCTTCAATCGCCGAAAATGATTGACATCCAAATGTGATAACTACTGTTATATTAAAAAATTTGAAACTGAAAAAAGTTATTTATGTAAAAGAAATTCGTTGGGTGCCACATACGCTTAACGATTTCTAAAAGAGTAGGCGCACAAGAGCCATTAAAAATGTAAGTATTCTGAATGAAAAAATATAACTTAAAAAATTATTATAACGAAACGTGCAGCTAGAGTGATTCAATCTCGTATTTTTTCACTAAGAGTATGTTGCGCTTCCTTCAAAATTTACTAAAGAACCTAGTGTTTTAGCTGATCCGTTAATATCACTCCTTTTAAAAATTTTAGAATGTGGGATGGATGTAATTGCCCAGAGATATTCGTCTTCTATTTCAAGCGCTTCCAGGTGTAGTACCTTAGTGTTTCACACTTCGAGACAGTGTGGATAGAGGTTTCGTCCACTGTACGGCAAAATCTGCAACCCGCATTATCTGCTACGTCTAACGTCTTTAGGTGTTTGTTGAGGCGAAAGTATAGTATTCCTGTTGGTATTCGTAGATTGTTCTTACTTAGGTTAATACATTCAACAGATTTTCTCTGTTTATAGTTTCCCAGTAGAGTCTTTGCCTGTCTCAGTTTGTGTATATTGTCCCAATAATTGATTTTGTTCCGATCTACCGTCTTTTACGGTGTTTTTTCTATTGTTTTGTAGCTAATACAACAGAAGAATTCGGGTCCCATAACGGGCTTCTCTGTTCCCGCCTTAGCAAGCTTCTCAGCTCTTTCTTATGAGATCAAAGGTATTTAATAATCTTTGAAGATCATCTTCATTTTCGGTACATATCTTGACGTTATGCATTATGCGCTATTGCACAGGCTTCTGATTTTTCGGTCACCCATTCCGTGGCCGTTGCTTAGTCTCACCTTTTTTAATAATATGGGAGTAAGCAAGTCTCCTTGTCTAATACAGTTGTTGACTGGTATGGGTTTTGTATATTCTTCATTAATGAGGCCTGATATTTCTTTTCTGAGTAAATGTTTTCGATATATACAAGGGCACGGTAAGACTCATAATGACCGGAAAGACCCTACTGGACAGGGAAAGAAGTGAGAACATCAGAAAATTATGCAAAATAGATGACGTCAATGAATAGGTTTTATCAAGAAAGAAAGAATGGAATGAGCACATAAGTCGTATGGATAACAACAGACTACTGTTCAAGATAGCGCGCGAAAAATCCCCATTGGGCAGATGGATTACCCGCGGACCCAGAAAAAGGTGAAGTGACAACCTTGAAGCAGGATAAGAGGCAATGATGTCGAAGATAAAACAGGCGACTACGCCTAATACACGGAAGAATAAGAAGAAGATGTTTTCGATAAAGACTGAAAATGGTTATCTTGTTTCTTTGCTAGGTCGGAAAGTTTTCAGACAATTCTTATCTAGCGTCTTACTCCTATAATGAATTTTAGACAGCTTATATCCTCTTTTTACAAATTCATTCCTTTAATATGAAAGAAAAGCAGAAAAAATGGAACAGTTTTGTTTTATTTATATACTAAGGATCTAAATATTTATTTCCGTGAAAGATAAAGGACTCCACTATGAAAAAAGATAGAAATGCAATATAAGTCCATAATTTCGTAGTAAAAATAATCATTGATAAGATAGACAAGATATGAAATCACTATTACTAGAAACAATGAATTGTAGACATTTTAAATAGTATCCCACAGCTTCCGAACTCACTGTACAAATCAAACGCCTAAACTTTATGATATTACTCAATCCATTTAATCTTCAATTATTTTTTAAAAATTTCTAGCTAAACAGACAAACAAATAGGCAACTTACAAATTAGATTGAATAATTTATAATAACTATGTTCTATGAGATTAATAATAACAAAAATTTCAACTCATTGACATCGAACAGCGGATATTTTTTACCATGAAGTTTCTCATAGTAATTTAACTATATGCAAATTTCTAATAAATGAATATTAGAAATCTTCAATAGTTCTCGTAGCGATGGAACGAAAAACGATATATGATTTAGTAATGTCCGTTGTAGGTAAAAATCTAGAGGGGGTACTCGCTTACGCGTGGGCAGTACATAAAACTAACCTATAATTATACGTATAAGTGTTTTAATTGTGGACGAATCGAGGTACGTGTCGTCATAGCGCCCCAGACGATGCAAGTACCTTTTGAAGTCTCTCGAACACCATCTCTCCACCGTTGGTCCAGCAATCTCTAGGGTATGGTAATGTGAGAGAGAGCAAAAGGTCAGCGCAAGTCAAGAGCCGCGTATACACGATAGGTGAAGAGTACATATATAGACCAAGCAAGAAGTGTTTAAAAAATTTGAAAACTGTAATCATCTCAAATTTGAAACTATTGAATATTATAATCAGATGAAATAAAAATATTAAAAATGAAAACAGTAATTCTTAGAATAAGCGAATAGAAAACATCATTCGAATATAAATACTGTATACTTTACGAGGATGGTCCAAGATGTATCTGACCCAACAAAGAAAATACAAAAATTTTTGAAAAAAATATATATCTGTTTCAATGTAATCTACTTCAAGCTCTATACACTTTCTACACCTTTTCATTGCTGGAAAATCTTTGACCACCGCACCATTTGTTGAAGTCTGGGAACAGAAAATAATCCGAGAGCTAAATCAAACTTTAATTCATTGATTTTGGCCATTGTTATGGTTGTGTGAAATAGTGCTTTGTCTTGATAAAACAACACTTTCTTCTTAGCCGTTTTTGCTTGATTTTTTCACTCAAACGTTGCAAAAACTTCACATAAATCGCCAAAGATAGTTTTTTCTTTCTCTAGATAGTCAATGAATATTATCCCACGCGCATCCTTAAAAATCCACGCCTGCAAATGGAACAGTCCTTGACTTATTTGAAGCCGGTTATCCTTTTTCAGTCCATTGTTTTGATTATTATTGTCTTTCGATTACGAAGTGATGAACTCACATTTTATTCATGGTTATGAAACGGTGCAAAAATTTGCTTTTATTTCTGTGAAACATTACCAAACAATCGATAGAAACATAATCACGACGATTTTTTTTTCATTATGAGTAAACGCGGCACCTTGCGCACAGCTTTCTCATGTCCAAATTTTCAGTTACCGCACTTTTTGAAATGCTCACTATTTCTACTAGTTCGCGCACTTTCAGTCGACGGTCATCCAATACCGCTGTCTCTTGTCTTCATTTCTTCATTGATAACAAAGATCAGTTTCATACAGAGTAGAATCTAGTTCTGCTGTTATATTAGTTGGCCCAAAGCCTTTCAAATTAAAGTAGCGTCTTCTTCTAATACAATTGTAATTTTTAAGCAACTACCGCCATCTCTAGATCAGGCCAGGTACTTCTGGGACTATCTTGGAACGAACAGAAATATTCAAAAAATGAATGCTAAAGCGCGAGACAAATATCTTTTGAACGACGACAATAGAAGGTAGATCCAACCGTAGCCGATGCTCTTTCCTTTTGCTTTCTTTGAGACTAGATAATTGCAAACATATGGGACACAGCAGTTCACTTTGAGTTATTCTGTGATATATCCCCAGAGTATTAAGGAAATACAACATACTTGTCTCAAAAACACGTGGCTAACAGATTCAATTCACTCAAACTTGCAAATAAACTACGAAGGCGTAATAGAAATAGAACAGAAATAATCTCTTGAGGATACTATTGTCTGTATAGTAACTTGGGTAGATTGAAATTACTTCTCATATAATTGCAGAGTACCTGGATGACCGAGATTTAGAAACAAAAGTAGGTTTCGATGTGAACAGCTAACGTCTTAGGATTCGGCACTTTACCTCAATAATTTAATGCTTTTTACTTGCGGGAAACTGTTTGTATCAGGAACAAAATTCGCGGGAGAAATAATGCCGATAGTTGTAGAAAATATGTGAACACGTGAAAAGCATACCTAAGTGTCTAAATAAATGAAACATAAAAAGTGATCAACTATATTTATGTTATATAACAATTCCCGCGACTTTGTGAATTTAAAAATTTACGCAACGATAATTCAGTGATGACTTTCCTAGTTGATGTCTATGATATATTAAATTTGTATGAATCTTTCTGTAGAAACTTGATGTTTGATTGAAAAAACTGGATGAAATATTTAAAATATCCAATATTTGCGAAAAAGCTATCCCACTAATAATTTTCTAAGTAATTCCATGAATATTAACTATTTGCTCATTAATGTCCAAAAGTATTTTGTGAACATGTTTCTTTATTAATATTGTTTCAAAGTAGTCTTGAATAGATAAATCATCATCAATAGAGTTATGCCCAATTAAAGTTGCTTCTAATGACATCAATAGTTTCGAAATTACTTTTTTTCACACTGTACTGTGAAGTTGACTTTACAGTACTAATTTGAGTCCGAAAAATGGTACTTTACGGTATCCTTGTACTTTACAGTACTTTCAAATTCTCCCAATAATAAGAGAGTAATCAAAGGAGCTATTGTTGACGTTCACAGTCACACTTTGAACGTCAACAATTTATATTTATGGTTGATAGTCCCAAAAAAAAACATTCTGGGTGGAATGAAACTTTGTATTTCTTAAAAAAGAGAATTGCGAAATTTTTACATATTACACATACTTATAATTAGATTCCCTTTTCACAATCAAATGATCTAACCGCCCCAAACCAAACTCATATCTTCATGTATCAGCTAGTTGTGGTTAAGAACATTATTAAGAAGCATGTACACATTTCCTCTGGAATGACAAAAGCTCTATTTTAGAACAGAACTTCCTATGCAATACTTATCCTTGGACCATACAAATATTTATGGACCAGAAAATATAAGGACCCCACGTTTTTGGTACCTTGTTCCAATCCTATACGTGGGTATGAATTGGTTGATCAAATCAATTCCTCCCGCCATTTGAATCGAGATTCTTTTTGGAATGGCCATTAGCGGATTTACTCCTGAAGAAAATGAATGTGTATATCCTATTGAGGTAGATTTCCATAATTTACTTCATGTTCACGTTTATTTTCATTGTCCCACAGTTTTTTCTGAAAAAGCAGCAACTTAAGTTACATCAAAATTTGAACATAACTCTATTTTTTTACCATAGTAAAAGAAAGATCTGTTGGAAAGGAAATAATCTTTTTCCTTAATGAAATCAAGATGGTAACTGACGAAAATAGAAAGTTACGCTTTCAATTATAAGTCACATGATATTGTTAACTAAACTACTTGTTCATTTTTTACATTAACCCTTTTAACATCTGCTGAATTGTCATGCAACTTTAGTTGCGGTTGGTCACTAATGGATTAAGGTTTATATTGTGAAGTGAAGAAATTGAAAAAAAAAATGATAATATAAAACACACTGAAAGTGCAAAATAGTTATTTATGTTACAATGTAAAGTAGCTTTTTTTAGATGAATATGAACATATATATTTTTGTGCGACAATTAGATGAGTTGAAAAAGGCCTTTACACACGAATTGCATAAAGTATTTTTTCTACTAGCTAAAAATAAAGAATAAAATACAGAAATTTAATGGTAATTTTCTACACGTACTAGTGGTTGAAGTAAGTTTAATTCTTCGTCAGAAGAATCTATAAAGCTTTTATTGATTCGTTATAAAATATATTATATATTTATTTATATTTTGAACAGTTAAAAAAAAATTAACAAAGCGACAGAACAATTCAGTTAGTAACAACACTAATATTAAAGGTACACTTTGTGCAATTATTAAATATGTCCACTCTTCTCTTGAGCACGCATAAATGCCAACTAAAAATAATTATTACTACATAAGTAGAAAAAATAAGTTGGAATGAGTACAATTTGAACCTGGAACCACCCGCATGTGAGCCTTGTACTCTAGCTACTAGACTACGGAGACCTTAATAATAATTTTGTTTACGCACTACTGCTTAAAGTATGTTTCCTCAAGCACTAGTGCGTAAAGTTTTACGCACTCGAAAGTATGTCTAAAGTACTAGTATAATACCTTTTCTTTCGCCAAACAATCAATAATTAATCCAAATAATACTTCTTATCAAATTAATTTCGATGTCGTTTCCAAATGCCACTATAATCCTTAGCGCATTTTATACGTTTTTTCTTTTCGTGATTTGATCGTGATAAATATTAACAAGACCCATCAAAATAATCATATATTGCTGACCACATAAGTTAAATTCCCATAAAAAAGTTTCTACGATTGCCATTAAATTATTGAATTAGTCGAGTAATAAAACGTTTAGATTATTGAGATATTGTTATTAAGAGTCATTATACCGAATATTCGAAATTGAATGAAATTTGATGCAAAAAACTGAGTTGATGAGCCAGTGCTACGCATTTAATTGAAAAATTATTGGTAAAAGTTGTGTTATGTGATGTTATTATAAATTGAATGCTTTTTTTGTCTTCAGTTACTCTTGGAGTGATAGAAAGAATGACATATATAATCCAAGAATCGCCTATCAGCGATTTAGGAAGCTCTTGGTGTTAGATCCCATTTTACATTGATAAAAAAAATTGTAACTCGTTAAGTACCACATACAATTAAGGATTTTCAAAAGACAGAGCGAATGGGAATCGCACAGGAAACGTTAGAAATTTAAAATAATAATAGACAATGTATCCACAAAAATAATAAAAAAGTGAAGGTCTACCAAGATAGTCCTGTATCTTTCGTAGAAAACAATTGAGTCTGAAGATTAACGTACAGTTTCGGCAATCTTGTAAGTACATCACAAAATATTATGTTTGCTTCACAGGATGGAAAGCAGTTAAAATTTTCACTAGAAAATAAAGTAAAACTCAGCAAACATCCATTCTATTCGCCAGACTTGGTCATGTGTGATTATTCAACCTGAAGAAAAATTTACGTGGTCGACTTTTTCACTGTGATAGGAAGAAATATCACAATATTTCATATCATTATTAAGAAAAATACAATTTCGTGTTCAGTTTTCCTGCCAGTGACTTGAGATTGTAGGGGTTACTGAGTTATAGGCATTTAATGTTGCGAATTCAGAACTTATATTTAAGTATATTTTCTAAATTATACGTTCAAACATTCAAAAATAAATTATGAAGTTTTAATATATAATTATGTATGTCGATGTAGTAAATAATTCTAAACTACTATTTGGAGGTCAGGGAAAACTCATGCCCAATGGTTGACAATCTATCACTTTTACAGAGACAACCAGTAAAATCTAAAGTTAATAAAAATGAAATTTTCAATCGATTTTTTAACAACATGGTACTCTTTCTTGAACTCGATAAAATTTATGGTTAAGGGATATGTCGATTTTTAATTCATTCTACATGCCAAGGGAACCGTTTGCTATAAAGAGATATTCTGGAAAAAATTATCATAAATCGTAATCATACATTGAAAATACTTACATAAGTTATTAAAACACAATCAAACATTTCTAATTGATCAGCATACTGTCGAATATCGTGTTTTTGGAAGTTTATTCTATCGATCATTTCATTTCTTGTGTTTACAGGTGTTCCATATATCAAGTTTTTGAGGCTTTCAAGAGACAAAAAATTAATATTGTATTTAATTCAGAGGAACATGGTGGCTATGCAAATAAACCTTCCCGACCAGTTAGGAAAAATGTTATTTTTTATATTTAAATAGTTAATCTTTCTCAAGTTTCTTATGCCTATAATATAAACTTCAATGGTATGTAGTACATTATGTTTATTAAATATTAAATATTTACAACTTATGATAATTTTCTTGAGAATAGATTTTATCGAATTACACAAAGAGTTCCTTTTTGTTAAAAAAAGATTGGAAAATTCATTTTTGCTATCTATAGATTGTACAGGATCTCTCTGTGAAAGTTACCGATTGTTAACCATTGCGCATGAGCCGTCCCTGGCCATTAGATAGTAAGGTAGAATTATTTATTCCGTCAAACATACTACATGGACATACGTGATCATTCATTAGAAATTCATAATATTCGAAAGAATAATTCATAAAACTCGGAAACTAGGGGTCGTATGAGAAATTACTTTCATACATCTACTCAGTCACACATTTTGTATCAAATCCCGTTGATATTAACTGTAATCTACAGAGGCTATTGCAAAATTCTGAATCTGGTAATTGTAAGTAGTATTCTTAAAAATTTTCTGTCTAGCTCTGGTTCTCATTACCTGGATCGATATAAATTAATAAAACTACCAATTGATGTATATGTCTTTTAATATATTTTTATGTGATTTAATGCTATAATTTCACACATCCAGTGGACATGCCAACAATACAATCCATAAGAATGACAACAATAATCGAAGTAGAGGAGAAAATTGTAAACGTGGCGCCACGTCCGCCATTCATTGACGTTTCTCAACTTCCGAAGAAGAAATAATGGCTAACTTCAATCCGGAATATATTCACCTACTTGGATTAAATGTAACGATTTCGTTGTAACGAGTAACGTGCCCCATAAGATATAGTCGTAGCCACGGCGTACGTTACAATTTGAACAACAGTTATTTGCATATAATAGAAACGCAAAGAGCAACAGTATTTATAGCTGACAGATCTGATGAAGCACATTTTCATACATAACATTATTTTGTGTAATTAAATTGTAGCGATACGTGATCTCGACGATAATATCGAAGATAAATGATGTACAAAACTACTGAATAGATTAAATATTTCCCTTGTTATTGTTATTAAGCAATCGTTGTAGAATATCATCGTCGTTCGGGAACTGGACCACAGGAAATGTGACATTCTTTCGTAATATTTATTTAACAGGTACATGACAACAGTGAGTAATCGATTTGTAATGTAAACACATTCATGCTCTACATAAATAACTGTGTAATTCAGCGGTTTTCCTAACAATGCTTTTTAAAACTTTCTTCACGGTCGAATCTAATCTGTACAAGCAACCAAACGAACATTGCCGTAGAACTATTTTATAAATAAGGTTGTGGAGCATTTGCCAGTACTTTGCCATCAAAATTGCACTTTTCATGTGTAACACATCGTACAAAATTTGTATACAAGTTTATTCTAAAATATGGAAACATCTAAATATCTCCTAAACCGATAAAGATAAAAATATCTCAGCATGGTTAACAAAGTAGAATATTAACACTTATTGCATATTCAATCGCTATGGTTACATAGATCTGATGAACGACAAACATAATAGTATATTATTCACTAGTGTATAATGAAGGTTATTATTCACAAGACGAAGTTTAATATCACGAGCACTAGCGACTGACATAAATCAACGAATTAATAATAACTCAAGAGTAGAAAACTATGTTGGAAAATTTTATTATTATATGTATTATTAATAATGTTATTTTATTTATTTTTATTTATTGTGGTTACAAGTGGATGGCATTTATTTATACTTGTTAAAATAATTCCTTTAGTCAATTCTGAATCCATATGGTTGACTTTTCAGGCAATAAATTTAATGGAGCAACTTCAGCAGCTTCTCTAATTTCTGGTTATGTTAGAGAAAAGACACTTCAATTTAAATGTTCAATATAAATATAGAACTGCGAGCATAGTTTTTTCTGTGAGAAAAAATTGAGTTGCTATTGAAAAAAAAGTTTTACACAATTCGGCGCGAATTTCTGAATATACAATCAAATTTTTTTAGAACAACAAATATTTGGGAAGCTTCAGCTATCTTTAATTTAAATTCTAGTGATATTCTGACAACGGGTCACAGGTTCGAATCTGATCTAAGAAAATTAACTTCTTTAATTTTTTTATGTTTCAAATGGTAAAATTATGAAAACCGATATTTCTGTAGCAAACCAACATAATCAAGCTAAATCAAGAAGGTATCTGATAGTAGTGATTAGTGATTCATTAATCATTGCATTGAATAATGGGTATCATTAAGGTCAAGCATCAGACATAATGGGTACATTATACAACAGTCGTGGATAAAGATCATTTTACTCGTTTCCTAAAATGTTCAAGAAAAATTAAATAACCAAAATGTTGATAGGAAGCTCAGCAACACTGCATAAAATTTTTCATTCTTTCATTCATATTCATTACAAGAATACTCAAAATAGTAAGAATAATTATCATTTGTAAAAATGGTAAGACTAATTCTAAAATAAAAAAAGCTACAAGCACCAAACCTTTTTGACAGTAACCAAGTCTTTAACAAAATTTTTGAATCATTTTATACAATGACAACACAAACAATCACTATTTTTATAAAGCTTCAGTGGCAAGCAAAAATCATATGATGAAGTTAGATGCAAATTCAATTAATTGAATGCTTAACACGTTTACGAACGTGTTAAACCTGCTACATAATCCTCCAGACCAGTTGAATTTTCTACAATACAGGATTTACTGAAGCCGAAGCTTGAAGTTTTCTAAATAAATTTCTAAAACAAAATTTTCTGATGAATCCATGTTCTTCCTCCACTCTGAAGTGAATAGATATAATTAGCAGACTTGATTAAGACATAATTACCATTGAATAAAATAGAAACATTTCAACTACAGCGAATAAACACATACGATTTATTTTAATTGATCATAGTTCAAATAGTGACAAATATTTTGATTTTAGATCAGAAATAACATATTTCCCACTAGGATTCCTTGTCATTTTCTGATGACATACTGTATTGACAAGATTATGATACACCTTATTATAACTGTAATGTATATAATTTTATGGAGACATTATTCCCACAGAGATGGATGGAAGTTAGTAATTAAAATCTTTGGTTTCTTAAGACTTTTAAATGCCAGTAAAGAAACATTGTGCAATTTCACTACCTCCTCGATCGACTGTCCCACATCATATACGTTTCATCCACTGTATAGTCATAACTTGCGCTTTCAAATGTCCGAAATTTTCTAAAATAGGAGCTTCAGGAGTTGGAGGTATACACAGTTAAAGAAGGATCAACAACTCTAGAGCTTTCAGTAGCACAACTAAGTCTTATTTCACTAGTTCATACTTTAGTGAAGTTTCTTTAGAAGGTGATGCTAATGTTTTGTAATTTTTCATAATAAATTTTCATTCTTCATTTGTCAGTTTACTTCGATACAAGGATCACATGGCATTGTCCTATAATTGATACTACGAATCCCACGATAGAGTAGATAGACTCACCATGGCTTCCCAAATTTGAGCTTACAAATAGATTAATTAAAATTGTTAAATTTCAGTTTTGTTCTTAATGGAATACTTCACTAAATTTTTATACCACAGGTATATTTGATTGTACCGCTACTGTATCGCACGCGTTCTAACGTAATACTATTTGGTTCAATGTCAAATTGTCTAAATGTGGGAACTCCATTAAAAGTGAAAACAATACACTTTGTTTGCTACCTTAATAACATTATTGCAATTTCATGAAGTCAAAACATTTGCAGATTGTTAGTTCATGGATATCGAATTCTAGTTCCCTCTTGTGACCTTTATGTAACGTTTTGAGAACTGTCCATTGTGTTAATTTAAGTCCTGATTAATTGCCTCGGTTAAAATTATACCAGAATGGAGTTTTCTCGGTCAACGATTATGCACTTTTTTGCAATAGTTTAGTTAGATTATAGAGTAGAGGACATACGAATAGGAAACTATAGAATTATGAATGGAATTGTTAACTGGTATGTTTATTTCGTCAAGGATAATTGATTTACTTAGATTATTGCTAATTATTTATACCATTTATCTTACTGCCTCTCAGGAAATATTATTCATTGGCAACATTTGTATATATTGGAAATTTTTTCGGTACTGATGCAACAGCTAAAAAAACTTTATTCCATTTATCTTTGAAACTGATACAAAGCCATTTCGCAGTAATATCATTTATAATGATAAAAAGTTATATGACTATATCGCTAGTATACTGAGGATAAGTGTATAGAAATCCATAACGGTCCTACAGAGTAAAAATATGTGTCAAAATATATTAAAATACAGAGAAATGGATCTAAAATGAAGAAAAAAACAGAAATGACAGAAGAGAAGAATGATAATAGACAGTTATATATATTTGGAAACTATAATCTATAAGAAATGTAGCAAAGAAATGGAAGTCGATCTCAGGCTAACTGAAGGCATCAGATCTAAAATTCAAGCAAGTTTTTAGGAAAACAAAAATAAGCATCTAAAATATAATGTATAAAAGCGAAACCTGAGCTTTGAACAAGACGCACTAAACTAAATTTGAGGTACGTGAGAAGGATTATTCGAATAATCATAGAAGGAGAAAAGAAATATGTAATCCGATCCAAGAGGTTACAGGAGTATCTGGAACGAATGTAGAATAATAGCCGAAAGGAGATAGCTTGAAGAATATTCAGTGGAGAAAATAAGTAGGAAAGTGGCAGTATTTGCTGAAAAACATATCAGAAACTAGAAAAGTCTGAAATAAAAATAGTGAAATGGAGAAAGATTATGAAGTTATGAGAACGAAAACCTACTAAATAGCATTTAACTATTTGTATACCATAAAAGCAGTGAGTATCTTAATGTACGGCTATTGGAAAAATTTATGTCAAATGGAAGTTAGATGGACAAATCATTAACTAGGTGGATTAATTCAGACATTTGTATGGAGTTCAAAGCATTGACTAGCTTTCAACTAGAATGGAAATTGATACATAAAAGATTCATCGGGTCGAGGACTGTAATAATTATAGAAGTATTCCATTGAACACGCGTCTAGTGTTTGATCAATTCTGGTTATGGTAAACCTAGCCACCATTTTTGCGTCTGAAAACTTCTTAACATTCCTATGAAGAAGCAGACACTTTTGTAAAAGTCTTCCTACATTTTGATAATACATTAATCACTTCTTCATCTTGCAACTTCTTATTTTCGTTTACAAGCTATTACATAAATTGCTGATGTCAAAACTTTGACGTTTTGTTTCCCTTCACTTAAATTATGATGTATAATAGACAATGCATTAAATATTCTTAAGTTTGGTGTTTCTTTTTTTGCAGCAACTTGATTGCACTGCAGCAAGTATTTGGTGTACTATAGGCATTTGTATATTTAATTTATTGAAGAAGTATTCGGCGAAGAAAGGCCATTTATATTCTGATTTGACTGCGAATGAGAAATCTGATTGGGTCCTCACCTAGACTTCGATAGACTAAATACACTCTTGAAGCATTTGCTGTATGTTACCTAATCTCCGGGGGATAAGTCCACGAGGTACGGGGAATGAAGTAGAAGAATACACCCAAAGTTATTAAAAAGTACCTGTGTTTGACGAGTGACATGGGGTCGAGCGTAGTCGTGAAGAAGTAGTACTTCCTCGGTCAGTCGTTCTTTCCGGCGATACTGGATTGCTCACTGGAGTTTGATAAATGTTTCACAATATCTGTCTGAGATCATTGTCGTCCCAGGTTGTATGAAATCGATAAAGAGTACTCCTTTCCGATTTCGACCTTTCCTACATACTGCGTTTGTTTGAAATTCTCTAATGGTGGTCAGCCAGAGTGACACCACTGACAAGATTGTTGTTTTATTTGAGGGGTGTAACGAAACAACCACGTTTCATCACCTGTGACAATAGAGTCTCTCCGTAGTCCTTACCTCGTCACATTTTCGAGATACTCGCGAGCACAAGGTGTTCTTCTCAGCAATCGAGGGACACATCGAGCACTCACTTTGTGATAACCGAAGTTTCTCTCAAAGTTATTTCATTTCCTATGGGAATTTCCAGGAATAAGTTCAACAAGTTTACGGTCAGTAACCCTCCGAAGTTTCAGCAGCTTACTATTGAATTTTGTAGACAATCTCATCCGAAACCAGCAGTTTTCTAATCCGTTGTTCAACGTGAACTTTCGTGTGGCAAACCCTGGCCGTGCTGAACAAACATACACTCTTCACCATAAACTTCAATCAGTTGCCGATGAATCTCCATAAGCAATGACGTCCTTGCGATGAGAAGCTGAATTACTGCTTGAGCCTTGCAATTGGCGGGATCGACGATGACTTCCTGATGTCTGTACGCCATAGGTAACCTTCCTTGTGATACAACTCAACTTTGCTGTTATAGTAATTTTCAAACGATAGAGCTTTAGCTTCCGGGTGCCAACTGTTTTTACAAGAAATAAAGTATATTCAGGTCAATGAAGAAAATTAAACAGTATTTTAGAAAAATTAAGTTTTTTACTCAAATATTTTTTAAAATACATTTTTTAGAGCTTCTCGCACAACTAAACAATCTTTTTCGCCTCGCCACAATTATAACTTAAATTAAAATGAATGAGGAGCTCATTTTTATTAAATATTTAAAATAGTTGCTCTATTTCTATCTTTCCGCCACTTAGCATTAATTACTGAAAAAAACTCTTTCAGTAAATGGTGATGTGGCGGGAACAGAAAGTGGATACGAGACAATTTTAGTTATGTTTTTAGTTGTTCTGAAGTGTTTACTAATAAGCACCACTCCAAAGCTCCACTTTTAGCCAGTACTCATTTAAAGAGAGTCTTTGTTATTAATATTTTTTCATAAATTAATTTGAATTTTGTTAATTCCGAATATAAATCATCCATACCAATATTGAAACTGTACAATTTTAGATTATCTATAATTTTCTCAAAAAGATCAAATATGACTGAAGACAAACAGCTAATCAAAGAAATCTATTTAGTCTGATTGAATCAAAATATTTCTCTGAATATAAATTATGATAATAAAAAAAAAGTAGGAAGTTATTAATAGTTCTATCAATAACTTCTTGAGAAGACTCTGTAATAGTATTTAATACTTTTTTTGTTTAATGGCTTATCATTCTTTCTTCGAATTAGCTCAGTCTATAAACCAGTCATAATGTCTAAGACTGCCATCGTCCAAAATAACAGTAGTAGTTACAAATTGGTCTCCAATTAAGTAAAATTGTATAAATTGCTGGTAGAAGAGATAGCAACTATGTGTCGTCTCATGTTATACCTTATTACTTCAATTTTATTAAAATTGTAAAACAAAAACAAGGTCCACGCGAAAAAAGGTTATGCTCTGAGAACGCAAACACTCGCAGGTCTGTCAATTTGTGATCGTCTACTGGTATGCTACTCGCTTTCTCACACGACGCTACGCAAATGAGACAAAATTTTGTCATTTGAAAAACAACATTCGTACGACGATATCTAGTGAATCTAGCGATAAAGGCAATGCTCTTCAGTATTTATATTACAAGAATAAACAAAAATACAAAAGAAGATTCTAAGTACACGTAAATATCAAATATCATCTATCAGTTGCATTACACCACGTTTAAATTTTCTCGTTTTTCTAGATCGAGCAATAAGCTCAGCAAAAACATTCTGTTTGGATTTCTGCATGGTGTTCAGTTGCTACTGCCCTGGCTTGTTTATCCTTAAAATAATCAAGAATGCTTTCATACATGGAATTTTTTGTTCTGCAGATTTTTTTCTTCGCTTAAGGTTTTGATGTTGGTGATGGCGTTGGTGATGGTCAAGATTGTGGAGATAGCGTCGGCATTGATACTGAAGACGAATGCGACGATGGTGTTGGCAATAGTCGAGATTGTGGAGATGCCTTGGCATTGATAATGAAGATGAATACGGCGATGGTGTTGGTATTGGTCGAGATTGTGGAGATAGCATTGGCATTGATACTGTAGACGAATGCGATGATGACGTTGGTAATGGTCGAGATTGTGGACATGCGTTGGCATTGATAATGAAGATGGATGCGGCGATGGTGTTGGTATTGGTAGAGATTGTGGAGATAGCATTGGCATTGATACTGTAGACGAATGCGACGATGGCGTTGGTAATGGTCGAGATTGTGGAGATGCGTTGGCATTGATACTGTAGACGAATGCGACGATGGCGTTGGTAATGGTCGAGATTGTTGACATGCGTTGGCATTGATAATGAAGACGAATGCGGCGATGACGTTGGCAATGGTCGAGATTGTGGAGATGCGTTGGCATTGATACTGTAGACGAATGCGACGATGGCGTTGGTAATGGTCGAGATTGTTGACATGCGTTGGCATTGATAATGAAGATGGATGAGGCGATGGTGTTGGTATTGGTTGAGATTGTGGAGATAGCATTGGCATTAATACTGTAGACGAATGCGATGATGACGTTGGTAATGGTCGAGATTGTGGACATGCGTTGGCATTGATAATGAAGATGGATGCGGCGATGGTGTTGGTATTGGTCGAGATTGTGGAGATAGCATTGGCATTGATACTGTAGACGAATGCGACGATGGCGTTGGTAATGGTCGAGATTGTGGAGATGCGTTGGCATTGATAATGAAGATGAATGCGGTGATGGTGTTGGTATTGGTCGAGATTGTGGAGATGGCGTTGGTATTGATACTGTAGACGAATGCGGCGATGGTGTTGGTAATGGTCTATATTCTATACTTATCTGGATATTAAAGGGATGAGAAAAATTATTTGTTACTGATTGCGATCCATCTCCTTCATCGGTGTCACGTTGATTAAATTCGTGGATTGGCTGTTTTTTTTGGTTCCCAAAAACAGGCGCTGTTGATAGTTTAATACCTCATTTAGGTAATATGGCTTCTTTTTTTTGTTCCATCTCCACTTTTTCCGGGTTTCATATTTCGAACTAATACATTACGAATATTTCGCCATTTCTCTTTACACTAGGCACCTGTAATCAAATATTTAATTATCGTTTTCATTTCAGGTATTTAGAGGAACGACGTACATTTATAAGCTTGGCATCATATTTTGCAAGAGGAAACAATACAATATCTACAATTGTAATTATTATTTGGGATATATAAGTCGATTAGGATATGCCAATACCTGAACGTTTCCATCTGGTATGGAATTTACCTAACTGGTTAGGTTTTTTGGATAGCAAGCTTATAAGAATAGAAAAGTCACCTAACCTTGGTTCAAACAATTTTAATTATATGTCTTATCACTCTATTGTCTTAATGGCTTGCAGTGATGTAGTTGGTCTATTCACGTTTATTGAAACAGGTCATACAGGAAGAAACTGTGATGGGGGTGTATTCAAAGCATCAGGTATTAAATACTGTATAGAGCAGTCCAGTCTGAACACACCGCCATCTTCCATTTTACCAAATTATGTAAATGGAAAAATGGAAACCTTTTCTCGTAATTTTTCGTTGGCGATAAAGCATTTCTGCTAATGCGGTATTTTATGCGACCATATCGACAAAGAACACTAAACAATGAGTTTATAACTACCGACTCAGCAGAGGTAGTAAAACAATTGAATTTGCATTTGGGATGATAACTGGGATGATGGGAAGAACTAGAGTTAAAGTGATTAATGTAAAAAATATATATTTTTAATAAGTTTATTCATGAATATTATTAAAAATGTAACTTTTTAAATAAATTTTGAAAAAATAGTTAACAAAATAAAGTTAAAAAATATAGGTTTGAGAAAAATATAAACCACAAAGATTCTTCAGTAGAATTATTACCACATTTAATACAAATATAAATAATTGTTTGACTGTGTTCTTTAAATACTGGAAAGACACAAGTTGCACACTGATGTTGTGTAAATCGGTTCTTTCTTTTGGGGCAATATGTACATCTTACTTTTGCTGATCCACCTGATCTTGTAACGGAGCTACAGTCTGCGTTGGTCTCTTGCCAATAACTTTAGATATTTTATTGTCGAATAGAAATTGACAAGTTTGGAGTCGAAGAGCGCCTGATTGGATGAATTAATTTCAACTGTTTTGAGAGATCTGAAATAAAAAGTAATAGAGCATAAAAAACTGTTAGTGGCCAACGATTACTAATTCGTGCTACGGAATATCCGGACTTTAGTCGATCTACATCTACCCCACCTTTCGTGGAATTATAAAATGTTATTTCTGGCTTCTTTTCTTGTTTCGTGGACGGATCTATTGAATCATCATCATGGAGAGTAGTAGCATTAGAACGTTTTTATTACTTCTTGGAATATACGACGCAAGAATACAGTGATTGTCATCTTTCCCGTAAACAATAGTACTGCATACTAGACTATGTTTTACTTGAACAAACTCGGATGGAATCTCCCATTTATTTTATTTATTCTTTCGCAGTGTACCAAATAAAGTCAGTTTGTGATTTAGAAGTAAGGCACTTCTAGAGGGTAGAGTATTTTAAGCGGACTTGTAAAATTTTATGAGCAAAATATCGATATTGCTAGATTTTTTCTATCATAGCGACCGATCGCGGGTTAAAAAAATATTGTTACTGACATGCTAAATTTATCTCAACTCACGCCTTTTCTGACAGCTTGTAATTATACAGACATGGATAATTTTCCACCTCCTGAGCGAAATTGATATTAAAAGTTTGTTCCACCGTCATTTTGTAATGTAACGCGAATATGGCTCGGGTAGGGTGTGACCAGCAAGAAGGTAGTGTGCGACTGATATCAAACGCGTCGTCGACATGTCTCGTCGTGTGTGAAACTACCTGAATATATATGGCGACTACTCACAAGCGACGCATAGAATACGCGTACGAAACACAAATCGTTTGAGAGTCGCTCAGTTAGTGAAAGGCCTCGATATAACAAATCGGAAGGGAACAAGTAAATATTCGTTATATCAAGTAATTCGTTGAACTGAGGTTTTTTATGTTGAGGTTGGGTTAGTCTAAAATTCCTTATAAAGAGGTACTTTACTTTCCATCAAACAACAATGATTGTTTTACGAACAAAAGCGTGTCGAAACCTGCCGCGACATGAATCTCATACCATGAGATTAAGAGTTATACATTGGTAGATTTTGGGTTGACAAAATTTGTTAATTAGAGGTATTTATACTTCTTCTTGATAGTTGAAAATTCGTTATAAAGAGGTATATTTTACATTGACTTTTATGGACAATTCAAGGGGATTACGAAGAATTGGTTAAATCGAGGAAGTCGTTATATTGAGGTTGCACTGTTTAACACATAATAATGTGTTTACGTTTTGATGCTTAAAACAGTATTTCATTTTTATTCAACACTAAAAAGTATAATTTAGTGAAAAATATTATAATACTGTTTAAAACATTATATTTGAAAACTCTAACTCTCTTTTAATGTCATATTATCAGTATTTCTTGCAAGTATATATAAAAATTATTCTATTGTCCTGTTATTCAAACAAAATCATACTCATTTTACTATCGATAATTATTTAGATACATATTATCAAATATTTTATATTTATAAATACTTATTGATACTAGGAAATATGTTAGTATGGAAAATTTTCGGAAAATAGAGTTCAAAGAATCAATTAGATGTACTACTATATTCATCCTCAAATAAACATATCAAGTAAATATTACATTCGACAGCAAATCTCTATGTTTTTTAATAGTCACAACTATTCACAACTTGAATTTGGATGATAAGGATTCAAAAGTAAATGAAGCCAAGGTTTCTTATAAAGGACGATATTAATAATTCAATTAAATAATTATTACTTTGGAATCGATGATAATTATTGTGTTTTACGTAAGAAATAAAGTGGAAGAAACAAGTGTTTCAAACACCGCCCTTCAATTAACTACCGACCAATAAAATCAAACGACTAATTTCTAATTCACATGACTAACAAATATATCACTCTTTATATAATTTATGATGATTTGAGGCAATAGCATACCGCAATATTTACAATTTGTTTTTTATACTGTTCATGATAGATTCAAGGATGTTCACATTTTTTGTTTTGAATCTATTTGTTATGGTAATTGATTATATTGTAGTGCATTATGCTTCTAGTAGACTGTTGTAATATATATATTTAGATTTAGAGGATTTTCACCACAAAAGACAGGTTGGGTATAATCATTTTTGCATAATTCCTCCTTCTTGCGTCAATACATAAAATAGATACGCCAGTAACATAAATAACAAATGCTTTATTACTTAGTCCTTAGACAGAATAAAATATTGTTGATGGAAAAATATAATAACCCATGATTAGAATTGACAATGTCCTCACCTACATTATTTCAATAACCAGGAAATTCATTTTTACATTCACTTGAACAGATAATCTTAACAAAGATAAATGAAGGCTACTGCTAAAACATTCATTATAAAAGAAAAAATGTTATAGGTTCCTATTATATTTAATCAACTTTACTTCAATATTTCTATACCGATTACACTACTTCACCAACTTATTCAATAACTCACACAATAACTTGCCTATAAATCATGGGGGCCGTAATAACTCCTCCAACAGCTCAGAGAAATTCTTGCTGAACTTCAGCAACATATTTTCTTTCAATGCAAAGTCAAATCATGCCCAGTTGATACGTAATCAGTAGCATATACGTTAGACGCAGAGGTAATCTGGAGGTAATCCTGGAGATAAAATTAATCAATATAATAGGAGAAGCAATTGACGATACTATCGCAAGGTATCATCTTCTTCTTCGCTCCCATGTGGGCTATGATATTGACTATTATCACATTATTAGCTGTAAAGCGAAATAGATAAGTGGTTGATTCCCGAAAATTATGATACGTAAACGAATTGTTGCGAAATCGAGTGAGAACATTTTTTTTTTAATTTTTTCCTCATTATATATAAAAATATCCCTTTGGGAAATATTTTATTACAATTACGATCTGATCCAAATAGATCAATGAGTAGTTTAATTCTACTTCACGCAAAATCAACTAAGGCCTGTCTCTTTAGCAACCCTAATGTTCTAACAATTATTTACACTAATGTTATCGTGCACACTAATAGAAATATGCTTCGTTTTTTCACTGATACTATATACTAAACTAGCTCGGAAGGTTTGGTCCTCTTAAGTCAGTTTAATAAATATTTTCATATTTCTCAGTAGTTTTATACTATTTCCATAGCTTAAGTATTTCTAAGTGCACTTCATCTACCCCTGATGCCTTTCCTTTTTGTGAGCAGTTTATTGCTACGGACACTTCATATTCGATGATACTAGGACCAGTTGTTATATTTTCGTAATCTATTATCATCAAATAGTTCTAGTATACATTTTTGTCAACGATCAAGCTGTTTTTCAATCTCGAGTATTTTACATGCATTTCTATCTTCAATAATATTGGGTGTTCGTGGTTTATTGAAACCAGCAACAAACAAGAAAAAATCGGATCGAATTTCATACTGCTCTATTTCTACGGACTTTTGTGCATGCAATGCTGCCCTGGCTTCTCAGTTTTTTCTTATTATTTTTCAAATTCCTATTCATTCTCTCGAAGTATAAACCACTACGGAGCTCCAGAGTACTACTCATGGGAGAGTATGAAATAAAAAACGAAGATCTCTGGTAACTACAACTATCCAACATTCTAGACTTTTTAAAAGGAGTGGGATTAATAGATCAGCTGTAAACACTGGGGCCCCTAGTATCGCAGCAAGGGAGGAGGACACAATAGATCCTTTGGGTCACAGTGTATTTGATTCCCCAATATTCATAAGCACACATAATATAAAATTTATTAAAATAAATAAACATCAAGTTTGAATTATAAAATAGAAAAAACTAATGGAATCACGGAGAATAAAAGGGCTAGGGCATTTATAGAGAGCAAGCGACACATTATCCTTGTTAATTCTATAGATCCAAAATACCCAAATTAAAGAAATTAATAAATGTAGTGGAGAGCCTGAGTAGAATGGTGATCAAAAGATGTAAAAATATATTCAGTTATTGAAAAAAAAACAATGAGGATTGATCCACTCTGCATAAAGGAAGCATGCCTTTTTTAATCATTGACAAAGTATAATCACACAAAACGTTTGGTATTTTTTTATAATACAATGACGTGGCTCAAACCCCTACAGCTTGGCCTATTTTTAAACTAGCAATGGGTACTGCTATGATTGAAAATATCAGCTTATTTTTAATTTTCTGATATTGCTTCGTTCACGCTAAGTTAAATTGAGATTCCGTTATTAGCAATACTTTAAGTATTATAAAAAAATTATCGAGAAGATTATTGTTTTGATTGATGAATTTATTATCGTTATGCAAAAAAATTTATATGAAATATGTTCTCATTTTTTGGCTTATAAAGTACTTAATTAATATTCATAAACATAGGTATCAAAAGTGTTGAAATAACTGTTACTCATAATTAATATTTCCAACTCATTAAAAAAAAATTGGTCTCGTATAATAGAATAAGAAATAATTTTAATGGACAATATTTGCGGTGTATAAATATCTCGATTTTGATATGGATAGTTAACAGATTGAATTTAGTTTTGTTTCGAGATGTAATAAAATTGAAATGATTTAACATAACGAGTGAGTTTTATGTATGGAACGACTCAATTATCTCTAAAACGGCTTGTACGATTATTATAAATTTTTGTATATAAAGGTCTTATGATACGGCCAGTATATATATTGTTGTCAGATCTTTTCTTTCTCCAGAAAATCAATGAGCTTTGCTATTTAAAAAGGATCACTCTCTATATTTTTCGCTTTTCGAAATCCTTAAGACATACTTATTATTTCGTTCCCTATACCTAAATGCCATAATTCGGAGTTATAGCTACATTTGCGTTATCTCCGCCTAAGTTAAAATAATACATTTAGAACAAATTGATATTTTAATCATATAGAGATATGGTGATAGAACAAAAAACGAGTAATATCATTAATAATGTATATCCTAACGGAAATCTCTTAACAAGATCTACTGTCAGTAAATTGATAAAACAGTTTAACGAAACTGGTTCAGTAAAAGATTTATCCAAATCAGAGCGCAGAAAAACTGGATCAACTGTATGTTTTCTAGAATTCGTAATTTTTCTACTTCACAAATGTGGATTTCCTTCTAACTTGACACAAACATTTAAAAATCTGTCTTCAGTTGTTGTAGGTTTTCTGCGCCATGATTTGGATACATATTTTACTGCACCAGTTTCGCTGAACCTTTTACTAACTTACTGACACTAGACTTACGAGAATTGTATTAGCACATGAACTATTAATGAATATTCAAATTAAAAGAGTTTATTCAATCATAGCCATCTAAATGTACAATATTTGTTGTAAATTTGCTGATATTGTGAATGTTACTATAACTCCGAAATTATGGCATTTAAGTAAGAATATTGCATGTATCAGTATTTCTTAAGTATTTCTAAGAATAATAAATATATAGGGTGATCCATACCCAACAAATTTCATTATTTTTCCGAATAAAGATCTGACAACTACGTAAATACCACTATATTACTATCACAAGACCCTTGCATGCAAAAATTTATAAGAATCATACAAGCCGTTACCGAGATAATTGAGGCGTTCCGTACATAAAAGTCATTCTGTATACCTGTTTGTATAATAGGATGAAATTGAAATTTGTAATGACTTATTAAAATGTGGTCATCTTAATGATTTTATTTCAAACTTGTAAATGCACTGTCTGAAAATTATGTTTTTGAATTTATTTATACTCTTGTCTGACTTAACATCTAAGAAGCACGGTGGGGAAAACAAAGTACGTCAAATTTAGAAAGAAATTTAAGGGTTAAATTGAACACATTTACAAACTTGCAAAAGAAGTGATTGGAACAAGACGTAAAATCAACAAAAAACATGTACAACGAAAGAATTTGATCAAATCAAATGGCAGGGGAAAAGAGAGATAAAACACTAAATCGAATAAAAAGGGTAACAGGATACCAAAAAAACTATGGAGCATCTGGAACCATAGTTCTCGTTTATCACCTAAAATAGTGTATAGAATAAGAAGGATAATAACTTTGATCATTAGACTAGTCCTTCTTCTTCGAGGGTCTTTACATTCTTGTAAGTTTTCCTTTTCTTTTTTTTTCCTCTCGACTAATTCTGACTTATTTCCACGTTGAGGACGTCCATGACATTTTTAACATCGTGTTAATTGAATACAATTATAAGTTTCTACCGTTGGATGCACTAATGATGCAGCATCAATTAATTTTTCATTTAATTTTATTGGTGACAGAGGTGATACAACTTGTTGCCCGGCCGTATTCAGATAAAGTGCCTGAAAATTTCATATTGCTGCCGTTTAAACATGGTTGTCGCGAGTGCGCTGAACAACCCATTAAAAAGGCTATAGTTGGATGGGTCCAAACCAAAGCTTTATAGTGAGTGTTCAATCTCTGTGAAGCCACATTCGTGTGGAAATTGAAGCAGTGTAGACTGAAGCATTGTCATGAATGGTCGTCATCTTGATTTGTGTTGGTGTTAATCCTGCTTTAGTTCAAAATGCTAGAACATCGCCAAGCTAAATTTCAATTGTTTTTCAAAACATTTCCACTTTAATAAAATGGATTGAAGCAGGAAATTAAAAATTTCTATTCAGCACTATTTACACGTTGTAGTTCGTTACAACTTAAATATATTTTGAACCTTCTATTCGGTAATCACTAATTTATATTGCTCACTGCTCAAAATTTGTGTTGTCGTTAGAAAACTAACACAGTTTCTGAAAAAGTCTCTCTCAGAGCGTATTTGCTAAAATTCGAACATTTACAATATATTTTTAGACTCTAATATCTACTCAAAGATTTGATAGATGAAGCAAGACATCGTTTTTGATATAAAATCAACAAGTTATATTAAATCCAACCTATTGACATTTCCAAAAATGAATTGGACAATCCGTATATCTACTAGCGATAAATATTCAATTGCTAAATGGCTTCGGTTGAAAGAATTAGATAATAATTTAGAAAAAAATGGGACGCGCACAACACTTGTTAATTAACTTACTAATTTTTGATTTATTCAAATTACTAAACATAAATTAAGGATTGAGTGGGTGTTTATAAAAGTAAGGAAAGCAAAATTTGATCTTTATGAAAATTTTATAGGAAGATAATTATATAGACAGAATATATGAACAGTTTAATATTACGTGGATGAGAATTGCTCATGTTACCTACTTTTTTATAACAGAATAAGATAGTTATTCATAATATTGTATAAATTATTTATGGATCTTTTTAAATGATGTTATGCTGGAATTTTTTGGAATAAATAAATTGTATATTGAGTATTCAATGTTTATACGACTGGTATGCAACACTTAATTTAGTTTCCCAAATGAATTAGGTACGCTGAAGCATTGTTTACAACTCATGTAGTGATTCAGACATGTACAGATATGAACCAAGACATTTATATATGTGCTGTCTATTTTGAAGAAGAGTTCCATAGAGAAAGACATTGAACTATATTAGATCAACTAGGGCTCAAAGTCATGAATTTACTTCACTAACACTTTGAACTATTCATTTATTGTGTACCCCGTACTGTTTACCAGTCAGACTCTTTAAACTGTGTTACTTTTCTACGGGTTATACGGCTTACTTCTTTTGGCTTAAAAAAGCTTGAATTTATTATTATTTATGGATTGCCTCGCAGTCATAAAACAGATGTTCAGCGGTTTTCTTTAGTTCTTTACATAAGCAATAAGAGCATTCGAGTGTTTCTCCAATGTTCTTCAGGTGGTAGTTCAACGGGCAGTGTCCTATGAACATATCAGTTATTTCCTTAGCTCGTCTTCATTCGATGAAAAGACCTTTTAAGACCAGTTGGTGCAATAGGAAAGAAATCCTCTCGATTGTTTCAGATTTGGGGTCTTATTCCATGTTTCCAATTTCTTCTCGTTTTCCTACTTCTTTATGACTATGACTTGATGGTTTTTTGAGAAACCTATGAAAGGGTGTGGTCCGATGAAAGGAATTGTTCCGCCTTTTTCACCAGGTGATTCGTTTTTTGCATTGTCGTGTACTCCGGTGTGGCTGGGTACTCACATAAGAGTGACTTTATCGTTTGCTCCCTTTGAGTTTGAGGATTCGATGCAGTTCAATACTAGCTTTGACTAAATTTTATAGGAGTCAAGTGCTTGCAGGGATGTTTTGCTATCTAATAGGATGAAAATCATCACATTGTTGTAGTTATGTTGTGCGCAGCAGATTGGATACTACATATTCTGAAAAAGTTATATATAGATGATAAAGATCTACGCATTATTGCTAATTTCCACTGACATCAGACCGCCAGCATTCGCGTTGATCACCAAAACTCCCCTGAGGTTGAAATAAGAACTACAGTTTAGAGCTTAATATAAGGAGGACAACAAAATGTTCTAGAAGAAATTTTCACGGTTGATAACGTACAAATAGACCAAGTTGAAGAATTAAAGTACCTGGGAACCGAATTAAACTATAAATGAAATCCTAGCGCGGAGATAAGAGCAAGAGTAGCCAAAGCGAGGGTCAGTTTTAGAAAACTATGAAAAATACTTTGCAGCCATGATCTTAATCTTGATTTACGTACGAGTATGACTTTCCTGGGCTCTCATACGGCAGTTGACGTGCCATGGGCGATCATAGAAAATCTGCTCAAACATTTGGAAGCATTTGATATGTGGATTTAACACAGTACTTTGAAGATAAGTTGGATGGATAGAGTTACAAACACCGAAGTTTTGAAGCGCATGAACGAATCTTTAGAAATAGTCAAAACATTATTAGGTGACGTAAATTAAATCACTTTGGTTATATGATCCTGTAAAGTACGATCTTCTTCACTTGATATCGCAAGGTAAGAAAATTGTTAGCAGAAGCATCGGTCAATAATCGATCTGCTAGTCAACATGAGAGTTAACGATACATAAAGATAATGGCACGAAAAAAAAAATAACTTTATATAGCTGCTTAATGATTTAACAATTCAATATATTCAGTAGTGATCTTCACTTAGAGGCATTTGATCGATTTGAGTGATCCTTGAACCTGTTTTAAGCCCTATTATTTCCGAGTTTTGTATGAACCTTTTCCCAATCCCATTTACTTGAACATGAGTTATAAGTAACGCATTAGTATGAAATCAAAAACAGTACCAAAAATACTTGCATAACATTAAAATCTGTCCATTTAGTTGCTTACAAACAATTTACAAGCGGCATTAAACGATTTGAAATATAATGAAAGACTAGAAACCAAATTTTAAGCACAAAACAAATGTGAGTGCACTGTAATATCATTCTGATAAGCGTATTATCACAAATCGTTTATTAATAGCGAGTTTTTGGCCGTCATTCAATCCACATCACCATTATTAACAAATTTATCACCACGCTACACGGTCCCTACCCGATATAAAGAGAAAGAAAACGTTTTGACTTTATTACTTACTATGGAATAGGCAACAAAAATACAAATGAACATTATTTCAGAAATGCTTCTACTCAAATCTCCAATAGTATTGCCCCCATGGTAATTTAATAAAAAAATATTTTCAAAGTTTCAAAATATGCTCAATCTTATACTTTAGTTTAATAACAATATGTGGAGCAAAAAAAATTAAATATACACAACCAAGAATATGCAGTAAACCAAGTAAATAAAAAGTGCAAAATATTGAATTGTGAAAAATTTATTTTAAGAAAAGTATATAATATATTAAAAAAACAAATTAAACAAATTAATAGTTCATATGAACTCCGCCTACAGAGTCAACGGATGGATCGAGTCGTCCAAAGGCACTGTTGCCGGTCCCAAGCCCGGATAAAGGAGGAAGATTCAAAGGTGAGGCTAGCAACCTGCCTTTTAGAAAATCCTACACTGCTCAAAGTACCGATACTTTGTCCTCGGAAACAAGACAGATAATTTTGGTTAACGACACAGCGAGAAAAAGAAAAAATCAAGAATGGAAACATAGAACAACAAAGATCAGGAAGTACTACTAGAAATCGTTATCAATAAGATCGATATTTGCATGCTATCAGAAACCTAGAGAAAGGCAAGGGCAATACGAGATATGGGAGCTATATTCTGTTTCATAGTTAAGTAGATAAGGACATCGGAGCACAGGCAGGAGTGGGAATAGTAGTACACGAGAAACAAGAACATCTCATTGAAGACGTACAGTACATACACTAAAATATAATGTTTATGACAATAAAACTTGAAATAGAACCCATCTGATAAGCGTGTACGCACCAGATATAACGAAACCAAGACAGGAAAGAGAACAGTGTTTCGATGATCTACAAAACTACCAAGAAACGACAAGGTATTCATAATGGAAGACCTCAACTTACGTATAGGTAATGATGCAGTTCCAGGTACCATGCATTGCTTTAACGAGGAAACAAGACATGAAAATGGTAACATGCTTACGAAGTTGTGCACATATAACGAGCTAAGAATCAATAGTACATTTTTTCAACATAAGACCAACAAAAATATACATCTAATAATATTAGGGAAGATAAATCGATTATTGATTACGTGATCACGAACAGAAAAGTAGAACCGCAACATATCCTTGATGTCAGAGTACTAACAGCGGCAAACATAGGAACAAAACATAATCTTATCTTGTGCAAGTACCGAACCGCAAGCATACGGACAAAAATGGAAGTACCCATCTACATCACTTCAGCATAGAATCGCTGAAAGATGACATCACAAGAGGATTATACGAACAGAGACTTAATGAAAAAATTAGAGAAGACCATATATCAGAAAACGACGACGTAGAATCAGCCTGGAAAAAAATTAAGGATAATATAGTGCAGAGGAAGCCATAGGAATAAGAAAGGTACCAATGCTAAAGTGAAAACAAGTTAACCGAAGTTAAGGAAAAGTAAAAAGCGTACATCAAATATATCAACGACAAAAGCCCAGCCGAATACCAGAACTATAAAATCGTTAGAAACCAAATAAAGAAAAGGATTAAATAACTAAAAAAGGAGTACTGGGAAACATCCTCGGTCTCGACAACAATGAACCCGAAATAACGATGGAAGAAGTTCAGGAAACAACAAAAAAACTGAAGAACTGGGAGACGCCTGGCATTGATAATATAAACAATGAACTTATTTAGTACGGAGGAACAGGATTACAAAATGATCTCACGCGACTATTCCGGAAGATTATAACCTCTGACACTATGAATAGAAATCGAGTATATACCTACCAATACACAAAAAAGGAGAAAAAAAGATATTGGCAAATAGAATAAGAAAAAGGTACCAAGAACAACAAGAACAACAAGGATTCAGGTCCAATAAATCAACAGTGGACGAAATATTCATAGTTTGTCAATTGGTGGAAAAGTCGATAGAATTCAATAAACCCATGTTTGTCTGTTTTGTTGACTTCAGCAAAGCATTTGATAGAATACGCCTTGTAGACGTGATTAGGAGTCTCGAGAAAAGAACTTTATATCGGAACCAGAAGAAGAATTAAAACTAAGGTAGGACCTTTTTTTGGAGAAGTTCAAATTAATACTGGTGTTCGGCATTGAGACAGTCTTAGCCCAACCCTATTCAGCATCATAATGAATCAAATTATGTGGAAGGTGTGATGACATAAGAGAAGAATTGGGCTTTTAGGATGTGGTGAGATGGGTCAAAGCACGAAAAATATTCTGGAGGGATCACGTAGAAAGAATGCCTGAAGACAGATGGGCAAATTGGGTTAAAACTCAGAGACCGAACACACGCAGACCTGTAGGCAGACCACCTAAGAGGTGGTGCGAGAGCTGGAGTTCAGCTTCTCAGGAAGATCCAGGAATCCCGCGGATTGAGTTATCGATAACATGTTCAGCCATATTGTCCCACTCTTTTTCCACGGCAGCAGTCAGGTCTTGAAGGGATACATGTGGGTTTTCTCGATTGGATATTGCTCTACCAATATAATCCCACACATGTTCAAAGGTATTCATGTCTGGTGAATTTGCAGTCTTATAATGGTACCTGTCATTGTTCGCTCAATGACAATAAGTTATATACGGCGTCCATACATCATATCCCCCCCCCCCCAAAAAAATACATCACGGATCCGCCATGATAGGGAATAATCTCTTTGGTAAAATTGAGTCGTTTCTGCCTACCTGGACCTCTTCAGACCCTTCCTCGCCACTGTCACAGTGGGAACCAAATCAGGACTCGTCGGAAAAAATAACGTTATGCCATTGTTGTAAAATCAAATCCTTGTGCTTTTGAGCCCATAGGATACGAGCACTTATATGTCGTCTTCTTGCCCCTAGATTCGATAAATATAATTTCCTTCTGATGGTACTTTCCGAAACTGCCCTTCCCGTTATGAATCGGTTTCTTCGGATGAAATTAGCTATTAACTGTCTTCCCTCTCTGATTCAAATCTGAGTTTTTTTGCAAAAATTCATATATTTACGGAAGAAAATAATTTTGTGTTACGGTATTGTTTTAATTCTTACGATAATGTGCTACAAAATAGAAAAACAAAAAATGGTTTCTATACAAAGGCAAACTTAAACGTTTACAAAGGGGCCAAGACTTTTGGAGATATGTGTAGTTTGTAACCAATGCGGAGGTGGGTACATTGTTAGTAAAGTATTTTTTGGAAGATTGATTAAAATGTTTAATATTAAACTGCAATGTGCTTTTTATGACACCAGATATTATTTAGTATATAAGAATGTAAAAATAAAAATAAAAATATAATAAAAATAAAATATCTAATAAAAGATTCCCTTCCTGTTTTATATTACTCTATTTTATAACCTTGTCCCTTGACCTGAAATGCCGATTATTGAATGCTTGCTGGTAAAAAATAAAGAATATTGCTGAGATGTTGTCTTTGCTGCACCTCTTACTATCAATATTTAAAAATGTGGTGGTGAAGCAAGAACAGGCTATAAACAACTAATTATGTGCGCTGCTAAATATCTTTTGCAAAGCGAATAATCCGTAACCAAACTCTTTGTTAACAATTACGAGAAATATTAGAAATTCACTTAAGATTTACCTACTTCTAATCGTATTATTTCGTCCATGAAGGCCAAGCTCAGGTAGTGCTACAAAGACATATAATCTTCTTGTTTCCTATGCATAATCTTTATTTATTGCGAAATCAAATGCCAATTCTAAATAATTATTTCTTGATTATTTCAAATCTACAAGAACTTTCAATCTGCTTTGAAATAGTTGTTGTGGTGTAAAAATTCACGTTATGGTACTATTTGGAAAGACTGAGTACCTCATAATTTTGAAACAAAGATAATTTTATTAATCTTCTTTACACGGTGGAGATTGTTATAGTCAGTTAGTTGAGGATGATAGTAGTGCGGCGTAGTCAAGTGAAGAATATACTTGACTGAAAATTAATATTTTAAGGGTACAAATGTGCACGATGTGGTGATTTTTATTTATCCAACGATTCACTCTCTTGGAATCTTATTTTAAGGACGTCTTTGAAGAAAGAATGAAGGCAAAATATAATCAAATGGAGTAATTTCCGGAGTACTTTGTACGTGGTACTTTCTAAGGTCTATTCAATTCTCATCTTAAAGTCGATAGTTTTTAATTGTTTTGAGTAAAAAGTGGAAATGGTATCTAGGGTACCCTACAATTCTTGACGATTTTTATCTGTTGAGTCAAGGATGCGCCAACTCGGGACGGGGATATTTCAGGTAAACGAAAAGGTAGTTCAAGTACATAATACATCTAGTGACGAATTCATTAAGAGTAATACCTGGAATTTAGTACCTAATCCACTTTGTAAAGCTGTGAAATCTAAAAATTAAAACCCACAATATCTAAATCATTTAGGTTAGGTTAAGTTAGGTTAGGTTAAATTAGGTTACCTAAACTAAATTCGTAATTTTATAATTAATACATATCTTTTAAAACTGACCAAGGAAAAAATTTTTAATGGGACAATAACTAATAGCATAATTACATTTGGATCTGAAATAAATAAAACAACAACATTTCACATGAGTGGCATTTTTAAATACTTTTTGTTATGTGTCTAGAATGTGAAATATTTTTTTAATAAAATACACAATTTGTTGTTGTTGTTTTTCATTCCATAATTAAAATCTTCAATAAAGATTTGTCTAATCTTCCTAAGAACAACGATCGCGAGTTGGCACATTGTAACGAAATTTTATGGTAGGTTTCGAAATCACATGTTTCTCATGCTCAGTATCTTCTTTGTGTCCGTAGTTTAAGCAGATCTTCGCAGTACATAAAAAATAAATACTCATATGGAACTGATGGACTTACATTAAAAATATTTTCGAGTCTGTCCGATTGCACATTAAATTAACTCACCACTTTAATTACTGTTTCATTTCAAAATGACACTTTTCCTCATTGCATTAAGACAGCTATAATTATAGCTCCGCATAAAGGAGAACATAAAAATCAAGCATCGAATTATCGCCCAATTGCACTCTTTCCACGTTATTTAAAATCATAGAAAGATTGGTCAAAAAGAGGCTTTTATCACTTCTTCTTCTGTTTAAATATAAAATACTAGCTACCCATCAATTTCAGTTTTTAAGTAACAAATGCACAAAGATGGTATATTCTCCCTCCTACTCTAACCTAAACAACTCAACTGAAACAACTTTTGAGATTTTTGGGCTTAATCATAATATTTTAATTCACAAATTGCAGTACTATGAATAATAAAGTATTGAAATAATAAAGCATTCATAATCCAAAGTAGCCAGATAATATTTTTTCAAGTTATACCTCGAATATTTTCGAAACAACTAATATATAGATATAATGAATATTTGTTTACACTTATATTTTCACCTAATCAACCTGCTTATAACTTCTAAATAGCTAAAAAGCTGAATTAAAAAACAACAAAATTTTTAACCGTTTTCTATAAATAGGTAGTTATTGAAAAAATTTTATGATATGATATGTAATCTTTCATGCACAGCGCTTTGGACCTGTCCAAATCTTTTTCTATTGATCAGTATAGCTTATGGTTTTGCATGAAAAATTAGGGATTTTAAGTAGATGTTATATGAAAATTGCAGGAAAAGTAAAGGTTAATTTCGAAAAATTATTGAGAGGACATGAAACCTGAATTAAATTGCTGTTGTTTCATACAACTTGTTCGTATCTGTTCGTGGATTTTCTGTTATTAAAAGATAGATTTGTTTTTCTCATCAACTCCAATTTTAAGCACCACCAGCATAAATAAACAAATTATTTAATATGGTTGAAGTTATGTTTACGTCTACTAATTATTATAGGCAATAATTTATATGTTGACAAACACACTACAAGATGGAGTAAAAATTTCATCAAATCTTCTTGAATATGTTTCTGTACGAGGAACTCGTCTTATCTTTCGAATCTTTAGCTTATCAGATAATTTTGATCCAATAAACATTTTTATCCCTTACCGACAACTATAAGCCCATGAATACAATAAAATAAAAAAGCGGCTTTTTTAAAGGTTATCACAGAGGGAATGTTCAATGTTAGGTATTTGCTCTGCTCTAAAAATATCGGCATTTAAAAAAAACTATCTTTTCTAGAATAAAGGGCCATAAACATGGAATATCATTTCATAAAAACGGCAAAATATAAAGGTTGTTATTCGTACTGTACTGAGGAGTGTAGAGGAGTGGATATAGTCATGGGCGTACAATTTTATTTTTTCTGTATTATAATTTAGATAAAAAAGCCTACGAACCTTTTATACATAAATCAAACCAAACGCTTCTTCCCTCTACAACAATTTTTTGACAATAAAGCATTTCTCTTTCTCTCTAATGTCAAAATCGCTATCATGAGCAATATTTTTTGTTTCGAACACAAACTCTTCAAGGAACTACCCCATAAATATAGTTTGGCCATCCATGCTAATTTGTGATTGATCTAAATAAATAATAATTTTGCTATTGACTTATATACTAATTATTACCTATTGCTATTACCTATAATCATTGTATATTGTAAAAAAATATTTTATTTGTATCTTTAATAGTTATTTTTATGCTTTTTTCAGTTTTTACAAGCTATTGTGTACAAATGGTAATAATAAACCATTTTTCCCTCACTTTCTTGTCTTGACTCGTTATCGAAGTGGAAAATTCCTATGTCTTAACCCGCCCTTAGAAATTTACCTACCAACAATTAACATCTACTTTCATTGCTTCGTCTAAACCCAAAGTCTTGTCAATTCAAAACCACTTTCTCTTTGAGATTATTGTATTTATTGTTTAGCAAATTCTTTTGGTTGCCAACCTATTTTCAGTGATATCTATCTGTAAGTAGGAATTAGATTGCAAACGATTTTGGAATCTACCGATGCTTAATTGAACAGGACAGATAGTTTGACTGTACCTGAAACGATTATGAAAGGATTTAAAATTGTGTTGAAGATTTGAGGAAAAACACGAAAGTATCTCCTTACTTCTTTTTTGTTTTCTATGTGTATGCTGGCTATTAAAACTGTTGGAATACTATTGAACTAGCTCGGTTTTTTTCAATGATACTATTTTGAATGATAATGGATTGTAAACTATAAATAAATTTAACAACGCTTTTGTGCTTAGCCCGCAATAGAGTTCACTCACATTCATAAATTTTATTGTTATATAGACGGCAAACGCTGGACGAACCTAAAATTGTTGGACTAATAAACATATAAAAAATCGAACCATTTCTTTTTACAAAAGTCTATATTTTCTGACGAAAAAATTGAAATTAGTAGTAGTTTCTGAAATAAAATACAAGATTGAGGTCTTTTAGAAAATAGAATAGGTTATGAGGGCTAATTTGAGAGAATGTTATATTTTGAACGTATATTATGGTATATAATCCAAATTGATAGCATTGTATATTTCATTTGTGCGACATATATTTCGATATATTCACTTTTTATGGACTTCTCATATATTTCCGTTTCACAACAAAAGGTATGTGGAATATTAGGGATACACTAAGAATTTTGTATTATGTTGCTGTACCTCACCTGGTGGTAGTTTTCATTGTATATTATCCATACTTAATATTAGAAACAAAAAAATTTTCATTCCATATTAATCTTTGGAAATAATATCTCATTGTATATGCGCGTGATTAACATTTCATTATATGATTTGTTACAGTTTTTCAAAAATCTCTTCAAAGCTTTTTCTTGTCGCATTTACGATGTAGTTTTATATCTCTCATTTGTTGTGGGCTTTTTGTCCGTTTTACATTATCTTACTTCTATGTTGTGCCTTATAATTTCTACTGGAATTTTCATTTATTTAACATCAACTTTATGTCACTATTAGTTCCAATCGACTATCATGTAGAATGATTTAACGAAATAATTTACTTTGATGTTCATTTTAATGAGTATCTTTCAGCTATAAGTTTTTCTTTTGATTTTTTCAGATTTATGTTTTCATGGTCTGTATAAATTTGCAGTAAAAAATACAAAATAAAATATTTCAATGCTATCAAGATCATTCATTAATCTCGGAGATTAATAAACCAAGTTCTTTGTATATAGACTATTATTTTCTTTGCAAATAGAAACCTTCAGATAATGAAATATTTTTATTCATTTCACAATATAATATATTTTTAGAAAAGAATTTAATAGAAATCAAAATAAAAGTTATTCATAATTGTAGTCAGTAAAATTTTCTAAAATAAAGTGCCATGAAATTTAATGTTCTAGGACTCGATTAAAATCAAATAACAGGAGCCCTTGAAGAATTTAAAACGATCAAGTAGTTTGCTTAGTTAGATTAAGCAACTTCACATTTTTTCTTATTACAATCATTGTAACCCAGTGGATAAACACCCTTGAAACTCTCCCTTAGAAAGAGGTATTCGGCCTCAGTTAAAGTATATAAATAACTGGTACTCAGATTACTGATTGCTAGGGTGTTGTGTCTGATCAAAACTAAGGATTTTCGTTAAATAAATACATTTTTTGAGTATGATAAACCCCTCCGTAGTAATTTACCATTAATTTACTTTATACTGGAAAGCAGTATAAAAAACAAAATTTGATTTGTTGTTAGGTAGAACAACTATATGTTTTTACAGGTTCTAAGTTATTTTTTTTTTGTTATTTTAGTTCTCTTGTTTTTGTTTTCGACAAATTGCAGACGTATCAGTAGGTATTTTCGTTTTTTCTTCATGTTTCTTCTTGTTTAAATTGGGTTGGGCGACAATTTTATAACCTTACTGACAGGAAGTGGTATTTGGCCTCAGTTAAAGTATATATATAACTGGTGTTCAGATGGGATGAACAATCAATTTAAATTGGACGCCAACGACGTTACAATTAATAAAAATAGGCGGAAAAGCTGGAAACGCCTTATTAATTAAATTAAAAATAAAAATAAAACAAACTCGAGTTATCCTCGGACATAATTATCAAAATTAATATTTATTGCTAAGACTAATAAAAAAAGTTTCAGCAACAAATAAATTTATTGAAAAAAGATCCAAAAGAGCACAACGAATAAACGATTATAAATTAAAAACAACTTTGATTTATTTATATATTAAAGATAAGGCTGGGTTTTATCTATGGAAATCCGGGATGGTTGCACCCCTCAACTGGATTCCCAAATTTTAGAATGAGTAGTTGCATCCTTGGTGGTTGAAACTCCCAACCTGGCAGCTATAGAACTGGAAACGGAACTGGAACTTAAGGAAACGGAAACATAGATTGAAATTACGGAAGAAGGAACGTGTAGACAGATTTCAACAAAAGAAGCTTATGTTCTGACATATAAGAACACAGAATTTATATTTTTTAAAATATAACCAAACAGGAATCTGTTCTATTCTATTCGTTTTGTTCTCAAAATAAATAGAAAATACGAATTTATATGAAAACTATTATACAAAATTTGATTAAAATAAAAAGAAATTCATAAATATAAATGGAATTTTTGTGAAAAAAATAAAAAAAAGTGAAGAAAATCTTACCAGCGATTATAAAGAATAATATCACCACAAATTTATTTTGATAGGTGTAGTGTAGATAGTTAGAGGAAGAATTAGATTCAATTTCGAGGTTTTATTGAATTTCTTAAATGGAGTGGGAGGTTGATAACAAATTAATTTCTTCAAAAACACAAATGTAAGAATAAATAAATCCAAAGTGCTGTGCCACAATGGCATGTTACAAGTACTGCCCACCTCAATAGATCGCGGGATGCTAGTTCATCTTTTCTTCAACGCGTACCGTGTTTATTCCTGTCGTTGAACAACTTAAATGGTCGCTTTCTATCATATTGTACATTCTGTTTGTATGGATCAATGCTTCTTCGCCATAAATTCGCCGATTCGATTGTAAATATCAGATGCAGACAAACTTTCTAGAGGTCTTTCCGTTCTGCTCAATTCCCGTAGAACCATATCATTTTAATACTTATAGGAATAAATATATATTAAGATACCAGGGCTGCTACTTAAGTTTGAGGCAAATAAAAACAAATATCTATACATAACAACATAACATAACAAATATCTATAATATAATGGCTTCATAGTTTTCAAAATATTCTACATTAAGATCAATACACTTTTTCGTGCTTTTAAACAAATTATCGAACCATTTTTGAATTCCGATTGAGGTACCTCCAAATTATGTGATTTGAACGGATCGACCGCTGCTTCAGGTATAGAGAAACCTTAAATTTGCAATCTATTTTTATCTGCAGGAATCAGAAGAAATCATTGGGTGCCAAACAAGGTCTGTACAACCATCTATTTGATGTTTTGACCTTTCAAAAACGCTTTTGCTGGAACTGAGGTGAGGGAGCTCACATTGTCGTATTAGAGTATAATGTTTCTTCTGCGATTGGTTTCTCTAAGTTTTTTACTAATACTGGTGTACCAATCAGGATTGAAATATACGCTGCTCTAATGGAACGGTTGCGACAGGTCCAGTTTCAGGCGACCACTTTTATCGAATTGCTTTGTGTGCGAATACTTTTTGTTGGATTTGGTTCATCTTGAAAGACCCATACAGTCGATTGTTTTTCAGTTCCAGATTCACATGCATAGATCCATGATTCATCGCCTGTCACGATATTATAGCCGTGATTTAAAATTTTCAGCATTTCTTCGCGCCAATCGACACGAGCTTTTTTAATTGATTATCAAATTATGCGGTATCCAATAGGAACAAATTTCGCCAGGCAAATGTTTATGCAATATTGAATGTATGCGAATTAAGCTATACCTTAATCTCACGGTATGTTATATGACGATGTTCCGATAACAGTTTGGGTACAGCATCGATGTTTTCTGGTACAACAGCCGATTTTGGACGACCTTCACGAAATTGATCCTGTAGTGAAATGCGACTACGAGTAAATCTGGAAACCATAGAAATACGGTTGCTCGAGATGGTGCCTCATCACCTACAGTCGTCGGCACACTTTAGTGTTGCCATATCTCAAAATTTAAGTTGTAACCATCGTAACCCATTTAAATAATGTCTTTGCAGTCCTTCAATCTAGCCCATAGAAAATTTCTTCCACTACGCTAAACTCTAATTTCATCACGTATCACCATATTTTAATCGTTGCAAACTGGTTCAGACGTGACAAATTTTCTAAGCGTAAATCATCCATAGAACGCTTACTACTTACTGGAGTACTCAGTGAAAAATATTTAGTTTTGTTTCTGTTCATCCCTCGTAGAACTATATAATTTCAATACATGTGAGGTCCTTGTCAATAAAAAAAATATTAATGTATATACAAAACTCAGTCACTAAATATTTCGTAAATTATTATAGAAACAACCTTATAAACTTATTTTTAATTTGATTGCTCAGATTTCTAACCAGATAAAGTAACACAGATTTCCATATTTTTGTTATATGATATTGAGACATTAATTTCCTAATTCAAATATACATAAATCATGTTATTATGAATAATACGTCTATATTTTTAGTCATGTCATTATTAACCTTTCAGTTCGTTAATTTTATGACGTATTTTTATCCTTTTCCACTTTTTCAAGTTGCCTACTCGGTCTCCGTTTTATTATAAAAAGTTTTTTTCATTATTGTTAAAAATATTTTGAATGAAATCTTACAATAAGTTGTTAAGCTTTACATGAGAAGTCAAAATCCATATTTTGCTGTGGATATTTTTTTGATAACGTTGAATCCATGATTAGAAGTTTATTTCGGAATGACTTTCATCTATATTGTCCTGGCTTCCTGAATGTCAATAAAAGTTTTTCTTCCGTTCAACAACAACAAGGTTTTTCTCTTATTTACCCATGCTTAAGGTCAATGAACCGTTCGTTATTCTTATCTGATACATAACTGATACGCGCTCATACCACCTGTGAACAATGTTTTGAGTTACAGCATAATCTCATTAATAGATTTTAATAGTTTTTGGTATATTTTCAACTTTTTTCGGATCGAGTGAGCTAAAGTACTTTAACAGGAGTATCATACAATATTTGATCTACGACCATATAAAAAAATACTTTTGAAATAAACTTTGTTTAAATTTAAATTTATGGTACATTAAATAATGGGACCATAACGTAAATAATTTCCATTGAAATATGCAATAAGAGAATTTTTCGTGTAATTTTTTATTTTGTTAGTGTTACACCAATTCAACAAATCGCCATATGTATATTTTTTTTTGACTTTTTCTAAAGAAGGGTTTGAGTTACATTACACGCAATTTTTGCAATTTCAGAAATAGTGCAATCAGATTAAGACAAAACGAAAAACCATCAACATCAACATCTCCAACATTCTCCAAAATAAGAAAATATTCAATATTATGTAAAATATTGATCAAAAATTGATAGAAATAATTATTTTTTCTAAGAATGAGTGCATTTTTGGTATAAGGTAGACAATGACTAAAAAATTGCATATTTTGAATTTTCCACAAAAATGCCTTTTAATTTAAGAATGGTTAGGTTAAAATAGGTTAGGCTAGGTTAGTTTAGGTTAGGTTAGGTTAGGTTAAGTTATGTTAGGTTAGGTTAGGTTAGGTTAGGTTCCACTCCTGGGAGCTGTAAGACCTTGAAGTTGGTGGAGTGGCTAAAAAATCCAAAGGATTAAGGATTGCTGATGCAATGACAATTTGTTGTCCTCCCGGCGTACGACACTCCCGAGGATTGAGGAGGGTGGTTTAGTGGGTGAGAGTCACACACAAACTCACAACATTTGCACCCGCCCGTTGTGAGGATGGCATTAGCTTCCATCCCACCTCTGGGCAAAAAAAAGGTTAGGTTAGGTTAGTTTAGGTTAAGTTAGGTTCAGTTAAGTTGGTTAAGCTAGGAGACTACGACTATAATCGCATTAATAAAAAAGTAATGACGCTTTGTTACTCTGGTGTTAAGTCATGTATAATTTTTCTTCTTCTTCTATTTATGGTAATAAACACATACAGGGATTCAATAAACCGTCTTCATACCTGCAAGTGTGCGCTCGAACCACTGTGCGCTCGAACCACTGTGCGCTCGAATCACGTGCTCTCGATGCACGCATTCCTTAATGACAGTACAAAATCATGACAATTAAAGAATCTTTGATAGGGCACACAAAATTAAGGGTAATTTGGAAAATATACAAATAAAAAAGAGTGGTATTAGAATTATATTCCTATACATACAAATCTGATTCCAAAGGGAAAAAACGGGGATAATATAATAGTTTTTTTGTGTCAGTTTTTTTTTATTAGAAAAATAATATTGTCAGTGTAAGTATTTAATATTCTCGTCAGCTTTAACTCCTACTTATGATGATTACAAGTTTCGACAATTTCCTATTCAACAATCTAAAAACGTTTACATCCGCGTAGGGTGAAGATCGACGCCCACATAATTAAAAGCTATAGTAGTTATTTTCAATGTGTATTAGTCATTTGACGAATCAATCAGTTCAAAGTTATTCTAGGGGAAATTTACTTGGCTATAAATGAAATTTTTATTTACAAAGCAAATGTGTGAAGTATTCGTGTAATGTTTATCATTAGGGATCGAGAAAAAGTTCGCAAACCAAGAAATAACAAGCTCTAACAATTTGTCTATGTAATCTGAAAAAGAACCTTTAGTTTCATACTATGACAAGATCATTTAATAAAAAAGCGGTAAATTTTTTCCCAAATTACTAATAAAAACCGTAAATTGTAATTTGTGAAAATCAGATTTGAAAAACACTGGAAAATTTTATTTAACAAAAACAAGGCAAAACTAAATGTTTCAAATATCCAGTGCGTAAAAAAAGTATGTTTCATTATCTCATACACTGGAGGTTCATTTGATGCAATAAAAAATTCTTAACACACTTTTCGGTCCTCACTTTAACAGTTTTGAACATAATCAAGTACTATATAAGAAAAACTAATAGTCCTGCTACCAAGTTTCTCTCATGACTGCCCGTAGATATCTCCACGACTTTCTTTTCTGTTTACAAATAATTAGAATTAAAAATGTAACTCCAAATCTTCTTTGTTTTTAGATAATAATTTGTTATGATACAAGAAATTAATCATTCGAAAATCGTGCTTAGATGGATCCATTTTAAAGCTGATCTTTGAGAATTCCATAACACCAAATAACATATACCAAAATGTGGCGGCAGAAATCTCATCAACTCTTATGCATGAAATTAGACATACGGGATTTTTTTTGTAGTTGATTGGATTCAAAAAGAGTCTTAATGAATGAAAGTGAGAGTCTTTATACATTTTGATGAATATCTACTGCATATTTTGTGTTCCGAGTACTATTCCTTGTTAGTATTTGACTAATTTATTATCGGCCCTATGATCAATTTTAATTTTCATTCGTTACACGTACTCGTCCCACTGCAATGCGTCCAGTTTATCACAGATTCTGTTGAGACCTACCTACAAATCACAAACATATAAATCATGAGTGTCCTCTGATATCTGCCGTCGACATCCTTATCCTGAATGCTTCACTTTTCATATTATATTATCCAAAATTGTAAACTCAGGCTTTCACTCTTGAATGAATATCTATATTTACTTTAAAATATAGCGTACATTGTCATACCGTTTACATATGAGAGACATGAAATTGGAAAATAAATGCATTTTAAGAAATTTTTCAATTTGTTTTATGAATCTAAATCCGAATTTTCACAATAGTTCAGCTTGGAATATTCTTGTATAGTTAGCGTAGATTATAATTCGATATTCATGTGCTAGATGATCAATTAACTCATATCAGTTATTAAAGGCAAGTATACTTCGATAAATATCGAAATTAGATTAAAAGAAATATGTAAAATAACCATTGGTTACCTAAAGAGTAATAAATCAATCACTTATATGAATGTAACTAACAACTACTTATAATTCCAAATAAACAAAAACAATTTCTCATGTTTATAAATAATTCGCGGAATTTGCCATTAACAGAAATTAGATTTGCTTTAAATTGTCCTTGGAGTATAGAATAAAAGTTTAAATACTCAATATCATGAAACTATTCAAATATTCATAAAAAAATAACAATAAAAGTTTGGTATTCCCATCTAATAAATGGGTATGGCATTTTTTATCAGTTATTATTTATTAACAAATACGTAAATATGAAGTGTTGTCGTGAAACGATACCCCAGTCGAGTGTAAAACATCGACTGAACCCACCGGGCATAAAAATTGCCTTCTCAACATACGCACCCCACTCTCAGAATTACACCAATGACTTGAAGTTATAACATGATACTATGCGAACGACACTAATTCAAATATCAATAATTTACCCCTCCCATAGACCCCACCACACCTCTGCAATGTCTTCAACAGGTAGAAGTCCCCTCTTACCCGTCGATTCCAACTCGGAGGTGTTCCTTACTCATTTCTCAACAGATCTTTGCAGAAGCTTCACTAGACGACTGTTGCGATCAAATTAGTCGTTTACCGATGCATCAGCTGATTCTGGACTCTACTTTTAATGTACGGTGATAACTGATAACATAAACATTGATTTAGAGATCAAGTCGTGGTGGTTTCCAAATTAGCACCAGTGAAAGTGTATTGTTTGTTATGTGTATTAGTGGACGGATTTCATGTGCAAAGTGACAAGCTTACTCAGTGTTTTCACGTGAAAGGACCTTGCAAGGACTTAGTGATCTACTATTAGGACGTTATATTTTTAAGGTAAGTTCGATTTTGTTGAAAGATCCATATAGGAGAGTAGGAAAGAAAACCCGCGGAGATATCAACGAGCGGTTATGAAAAAGTTTTGGCCTGTTCATAAAACAAAATTTAATTTTCTATCAACAAGATAAATTTACTAATTTGATTAAATAGATTTTTATATTAGCATTTATGTTTTATCCAATGTTATAAGCTGGGAATATTTAAAGTGTTGAATTTTGTGATCAAAATATCACGTAAAATTAATGAGTTACAGGGTGTTTTATTTAAAAATTTCAAAACTATTTGTATAAGTTACTTCATTTGACCTTCACTTGTCATATTTGGCAGTTGAACCTCATTATATTATATTAAATGAACATTTTCAGTTTCAACCAGAGATATACGATTGGTGTAATGGTAAATCCTTCTTATAATCTGAAGCATTGACGTTATTGCTATTTTAGTCGTATTTTTAGATTTTTCAAACACTTTCTATGTCAATAATCTAGATACGTGTAGCTTCGTTTAGGAAAAAATCATATTTTATGGTATTTTAAGTGAAGTGAGCAATTCTAAATGCTGCTTAGTGAAACATAGACCAACATTCACAATTTGATTATCAAGAATATCTAAAATTCCAATTTAGTTGAATAAAAAGCTGTACAATTATTTTTATTATTTTTTTTCGGTTATTGTGCTGATGAGAAACATTTTATTAATAATTACACTATATGAAAATGAATGTTTAAACATTATTTCATTTGATTAAATTATCACATATTAGGAATCAAAAGTAGTTTTTGCGGAAAAAATATCCATTTTCAAGTTGAAATTGTAGTGCTAGTTTTGATAAATGTTTGTGACTAAATTAGAGTATCAGAAACAAAAATTAATTCATTTTACGTGAGTCTCCTGAGTTTGAGAACGACTTGACGTGATTGAGCACCTCAAAATTTAAATAAAAATTGTGCCGTGAGGTTGTGAATTTAATCAAAAGCTAACCAACATTGGAGTAAAGTGTAGAAAAGAAAAGCACATTTTAAGTACAACAAATGAAATGAACAAAACTTTTATAACAAATTTTCATTACCATAATCAATTTTTTCATAAAAAAATTATAGTGTAGACATTTAAAAGCAATTACTTTGATATTTTGATTACAAGATTTAACAGTTGACATATATCCAATTATTAATTGATATTAATTTGATAAAAAAAGAATCTAAGAATTATTCACTTCTAATGTTATTCAGAGCTAAAATTAGCCGTTCCTAAGTTAAAAAAATCTTCTAGGTGATTTGTAGCAATAAGCTTTATTCAATCCATTTAAATTATCCATATAGTTTTATTATTATACTAAATTATTCATCCAGATTCCATTGAGAATTGACATAGTGATAATATTATTTGAACTAGTTTCTCCAACGGATTAATATTTTTTTATTGTACTAATTAGATAACAATCATATTTAAATACCTGACTCACTGAATTAATATATTTCCAAGAATTCGTTATTATAAAATAGATAATTATAGCTTTTAGATATAGATTGTATAACTATTGAAAAATATTCCATGATCTTAATTATATATACACTATTCCACTCTTATTTGATAATTCATTCATTATTTTCATATATATGTTATTATATTAAATATTTTAACCAATTTACTTCCAATTCACCAATCTAAATTGATCCGTAAATGAAGAATGTACTTTAATATTCTACTGGATTCACTCTGTAAATACCATACCTATTAGAATCGAAATTGGCCAGTATCATTCCAAGAGCGGAGATGTTGTGAAAAACGTGGAACTTTTGCAAATAAAAATAAAATACAATTAACGCAAGAAAATAGCGACGGATGAATTTTTTAAGTTTTCGATGCATCCGTCTACTATAAGATGTTTGTCTAGAGAAAATATACTTCATTACAAATTCAATATCTCAAAAAATTGGAAACTGTCAAGTTAGTTGTGATTGATAGTAGCATGAATCAAAACTTGAAACTAGTAGATTGAATTCCAGAAGAACACAATATATCTGAGCTCTTTTTGATGAGCCCTGTATAGTATTTACTAAATCGTATATTGAGATTTCATAATCTATCAAAGTATCAAGGAAACAGCCAAAACTACCTAAGCTAACCTAACCAATAATAATAATAATATTAAATTTCCATCTAAAAAATAAAAATTATATTTATAGTTACATAGGTTACATAGAATATGAAGCTATAAACTATTGACTTTGTGTACCCGTAAAATTAAAAAATATGAACGTAGTAGGTTGTATAGTTTAGATGATTATAATACTAACAGTTTTTTAAGAAAGTATTAAATTGAAAACACAAATAAATAGAAAACGCGCAAACAGAATCAACACCCATACAAAAATGTTTTCTTAGTTTAACCAAATCGTCTATGGAATTCTTTATCATTCAGATGGTTCAAAATGTGTTGATTTTCTGATATGCTCATGTTTTCTAACTATGATGAATGATTTCGCTTGACGTTTTTTTCCTTTGTTCAATTGTTGTTTCATTATATTTAACATTCTTTTTTTATATATATTTAAGCGAATGCCTGAATCTTTAATGACAAAGTTACACAAACCCTTTTTAGCTCAAGTCCAGCGTATTTCCAATTTTTTCAAATTATCCAAAAAATAATCTTTCGACGCGTTTCTAAAAATTTTACACCAGCCTACGTCAATTCCGGATCGTCGATCTTTTGAATACATTCACTACTTAGATTCATTCTGTATGTCTGAATGTTTCCTACTTTTCTCGCCACAATCGGCAGTTTAATATACATTTTTTTATCAGATATATATTTGAGCACTTAAAGTATCAATATTTGACAAATAGTCTTTCGATATGTGATCATTTTTAACATTTTCAAAAATCCACCTTCACTGGAAAGATAAACATCACGAAAGATTTTATTCAATCACCATTTGTATATTAATATATGTTTAGTATATGAAGGAACCGCTGCTTATTTTTATTATTAGTGTGTTTTTAAGGATAAATTTACGAGGAAACGGGATATCTAAAAAAAACTACATGAAATTATTGACAAATAATTAAACTTTAATAATGGAAATAATCAAATCTTACGAAAACCAAACCAAAATTTGAAGTTTAGTGCAGATTATTTGGAATGAGGTTGTAGTGATTATCACAAAATGTTGTTTCCAAGATCTACCAAATCTATATTCTTGTTGTGACTTCAATGGCTATCGAGAATAAAGAGCAACAGTAATAATTTTGTCGGTTCTACGTATTCTACGAAGTGCTGAAACTATTCCACAAATAAGTGAGTTTGAATCCATCCCGAAGGATTTTTCTACGAAACCAACTGGAGCTCCTCTCATTAAATCATTACACTACAATTACAATAGTTATTAAGAACCCTTTTTCGACTGAGGTCATTGCTCCGATTTGTTTGTTTTCTTTCTGAGCTATAATATTTGGTATTTTACTCTGGACTATGGAGAGACCACTTTCATTAACGTTAAATATGCTGCGCAGCAACTCTTACCGGCATGGATTCTCTCAAGATTCAAGCTCCAGTAGATTGTCTTATCGAAAAAATTTTCTGGTATTGTTTTAATTACCTTCTTAACCAGTATTTGCAAGCAAACTCATCCTTAAAAGTATAATTTGAATTATTTTTTATAGCTAGTTGATACACCAAACGGCACAAATTTATTCTGGTCAGCTCATAAAACTTAATGTCATAGTTGATACATCCTCCACCACTAAAAACTGGCCTTTAATACTGGTCTTTATCATTTACAAATCGAAAAAGTTTTGATCTGGGAACGGAAAATGCATAAAATTTTGAATTTTCCTAATTACATTCACTTTTGGTATACCAAATAAAAACATACTTTTCTAAGTTAAAGTTCCATTTTTAATATTCACAAATTCACTTATCAGTTGAAATAATTACAATGAAAGATTTAAACTATAGTAAATATACCAATAATTTAATTCTTACCGAAAAAGTTTTTTTAAGCAGGCGTCTCGCTTCCTTAAGGATGGCAACAGAAATATCAAAATGGCTTCCTACGTTGAGCACTCGATGACTTCGTGTGTCATAAAAATACAGATGGCCTTTATATTGATTTAAATATGGAAGTATTACCTGCAGTATCTCACATATGCTCTAATACTAAGTTTCGAAAACCGACATTTGGTTTTTTATTTTCGTATCTTTTTGTAAATATTAGAGAAGTTAGAAAGTTTCTAATTACGTCTTTAAACAAGAGTGGCTGCGTAGAGAAATGAGGTATGGTGTACTTTTGTATGTTTTTTAAAAGTATTGGGATTTGTTTTGACTTCAATCTTCTTTGAAAATCTTAATAATAAAATTTCCGTATGATATTCAATTTTCTTTTCAATGCCTTTGAACGGTTCCCATCGAATAGACCCAAATAAATTTGCTCAAGTAGTAAACTAGCAATACTTCCTCTAATATGAGACGGTTAGTTGTCTGAATCATATTTATTGATAGATATGGTGTGAAATTTAAAACTGAATGATAATATGAAAGAAATTGGAATCGTATGCTGGACTCTTCTCAAGTTATTACTCACTCGTTTGGCTGATTTCCCTAAACTTCAACCTTAAAAATATAATAAAACGCTCTAAAAAATATGGATAATGGAGAATATTTTCCGATATTATGGATATTTCTTCAGTTATCCTCCTATTTATTCCATATTTGGAAAACTGTTAACCATCGATTTATAATTATAAATAAGAAGAATTAAAAAGAAAATTATTATAATGAGATTTTATCGTTAATTGTTGATATAATCTATGAAATGAAGCTTAAATTGTCTATTAATATAATTTTCACTTCCTTTTTTGTAACATTCTTACTAATTTCCAAGCCCAATTAATAACAAATATGGTTCGCCACAATATGTGTGTTAAACTGTAAGTGTAATAAAAATAATATCTTTGGTAAAAACTATTATGATCCAAATGGGTATACCTTTTAACGATGGTCAACATATTAGTACCATTAAATCAACATAAAAATAAAGTGCTTTATATACGAACTACATGAGTAGTTATAGATATATATTAATCTGTTTACCATACATTGAAGGATTCTAATTACGTTTCATCATAATATGACTCAAAATAAATAATATGTCGTGAAAATATCTGTTTTACATTCCTGTATTAGGCTAGATATTAGTATAACGATTTATATATCAATATTTAATATAAAACTATTTATTTTGGGATATTTTTTGAGTTAGTAGTACGAAATCTCCGAAACAAAAGCTTAGCTAATTTATAAAACAAAATGTAGTTCCTAATATATATATATATATATATATATATATATATATATATATATATATATATATTATTTTTGAAGCAAATCAATCTAGAACAATTAAAGAAATGAAGTAGAAGTAGCTAGAAGGAATCGATTAAGATTCGTCGACAGATAATAAAGAAAATACAGAGGTAACAGTTGATTTAGACATAAAATCAGAATAAAATTAATAAGATTAGATATTAAAATCGTGGAATCAACCAGAAATAGAATAGTAAGATAAATTAATGTACGGAATTCAAAAATCCACCCAGCTTCTTTAGAGTGAATAGTGTTGTTTATGTTTAAATCGGTTATATAACGATCTTAGTCTTTTGGTGCCCGATCTTCAGTCTTTTACATAATTTCCGTCTTAATTTCTCCATTAATTTCGCCACTGTATGTTTGGCAAACATGATCCTCCCAGTCATAGTTTTTCCTCTTTGCTCTCAACTACAAATCCATTTCCATTACTTTCATCATCCAACGTTCCGTTTCTCCAATACGAGTAGACAATAGTTGAGATGATTATAATCTACTTATTTGGTTTTAGATATGGGATCCCAAAAAAAATTAACTGTAAAAGGCATACGCTTATCAAAATTAACTTTGGATTCTTTATTGAAAACTCATAATTTTTCCAATTGTTTCCTTCTTATTCTCAAAACTCATAATACATATTGATAATTATCTTAAAAACTGTTACTATCCAGCATTCAAATATATGAAGTAAAAACAAAATACTTTTAAGAAAATTCTTTCGAAAAAATTCATTTAGTGTTCAACGGTTCCTATGTTTTCATTTCCAAATGAAACATCTTTTATTCGGTTAACATGTAGCTACTGAAATTTAACCTGATTTAAGCTCCAAACATTTTTTCTCTACCACTTATTTCTGTTAGTTATTACAAGAATTACTAATCTCTCTATTAGTTCCTCAAACGACTCGTTATGGAGATTATCTAAAATGTTTAAAGCCCCCTGGCAATTTCACGGAGAATTACACGCCCCTCAGTCCATTCCCCGACGGTCTAAGGGTTAGAACGATCCGGCCAGAACCGGACTCCGAAGACGACGCTCAGCAACTTTATCAGACGAATCGTACAATTCAAAGAAGTAGTTAATAAACGTAAATTATCATTTTCTGCAAAACTGTGTTCTTGCTTTTCTACGTACTCTGTATTAATACCAGTGAACAAAATTACTATCTATTTAATTAAGATATTCAGGAAACTAGAGACAGAAGTAACAATGCTGAAGAAATTTGAAAATAGAGGAACTGTGTGGTACAAAAAATTGTACGACAACTGAAATGGTTGGAGCACTCACTGTTACATTTATACGGAAAAATTCAAAGAAATTTATAAGTTGAGGTATTCTTAACATAGAACCGCTAGCAACAGAAGCAAAGAAAAAATAAAAGTTAGAGTATTTGCCTTAGAAGGTCTTCTATATACTTGTATTTGACATATAATTTTATCGTCTGTTATAGTTGCATTGACGAAAATATTATGTTGAGAACAGACAATCTGGAATATTGTTCTACCGATAATTAAAGTCGTCATAATATCTTAGAAATCAAAGAATTGCAAATTGGTTTTATCAATCATACAATGAATCAGGTTAACAGTTTCAAGTTCTTCAGCATTATCAATAGCAGAAAAGGAGTGAATTGAAGAGGAGTGATGAAGGCAACTATATTATAGAGCGTTTCTATAAGAAATGATCATATGTGATCTCAAAGCAAAGTTAAATCTAAAAAACCCATGTGACATATGATGAAGAAAGAAGAGCAGGAACTGCACTTACAAAACGAATAGCTGAGACAAGAATACTGCTGTCAATATTATTTTACTTAGCGTCATTGATTAAGAAGAAAAAACTAGCTGCATTCAATATGTTAAATATTCTATAAAGTTTTGTTAAAAATATCCACATATATCTTGAGATATTGAGATTGTTGATTAAAAGCTCAACTAGTTTGCTGAAGTTTTCAACACAACATCAATTAATTACTCAAATTTTGCTAATTTTTATGCACCGCAACAATTTTTTATTTTGTACTGGAGTTGAATATTCCAAATTAAATACAAAGTCCGCCCCTGTCGATCCTGTTGAATACCTAAACTGTGGTCAACCCCGTACAATGTGTTGAAGTCAATTGACGCTTCCGTAGTTTCACACAGGCAATTTGTTGACGATAATACCTGGAAAGGTTTTGAGATCTGTTGATCACGTGTCGAAAAAAGCTATTGATACTTATCTAGTATTTGTCAATTGAGTTAAGATTTCCTTTTAGATATCTTTCTTACATTTTGGAACCCTACAATACCGTGAATTTTAACGACCTTCTGACAATTTGTTCGAATATAAATTTCAAATTTAATCATAATAGATATAAAAGATAATGTGGAACTGTAATTATTTATCGATTCGTATATCAGAAATTGTTCATACAGCGGAAAAGCAGTTACAACAAAATTTGTCATGATATCTGCATGGAAACTATTTCAAAATGTGTATGTTTCACGTTAGAAGATGTAATCGAGTACAAATTTGGTAAATTAGCCTAATTGGATAGGCTCGACAAAAACGAAAGTAATAATTGACTTTTATGCTAAGAATATTTCTAGATATGAAACAGCTTTCTCACTAAAAGAATCTTCCTTGTCAAAATAATAAGGGTGATAATGATTTTGATTATAATGAACTGCAACGTGTAAGGCACAGTCGATTTCTTTAGGTTTGCTCATCAGGAACGGTTATTGGAAGTGTTTACAGATGTTTTCTGCGCAATTTCTACTCGGTTCTGGTAACAGTACTTGCTATCAACATAGTATTGGTTCCCGGAAACGGTTCACAAACGATACCTAAGTAGATTGGTATGTTTTTTAATTAAAAAGATTGTTAAATTATGCAACATCATAAAAAAGCTGAATCGAAACAAAATCAAAATATTGACTTATCATAAAAAAATTGGGTATTATTTAACAACCATTACTGAATTACTATGGTTTGTTTATTTTTTGAAAAACCAGTTTTTAATGTGTGTATATTTTGGCAATTATCTCTGGAGCTTTAGACATAAAAAATAACGTAATACACGCTGTCGCATTATATTTTTTTAACATAACGTGATTACCCGGAAATGTTACCACGATTTAATTGTATCCATTACAACTTATTTTTTCACTTCCAATGACGGTTATTAAAGAAAATTTTATATTAATGATTGCTAGGTTATAGTTCAAATATTGCGAGTTTACATAACATTTTTTTTTTCAACACTTTCACTATCTCATCAAGTATTCGTCCATTTTTTATTTATTTCATTAGAGCTTGCCGATATTTATTATCTACTTTCCGTTTCGATGCTTTATCCCTATTCATTAATAACATATACATTATCATATAGATCTGAATAATAATATCTGTTAAATAGAATAATATTCTTCAATTGTTATAGTTCTTCCAATATCAATTGCACATTTTGTTTGATCTATCATAGGCGTAGATACCTCATTTTATAAATTTATTATATTTAATAATACTTTTCAAAATATCGAATCATTATAAATTGGACGGCATTATATGCCGTTATTTAGACAAATGCACTTAATTGTAGTCCCACTTGAAACTTGAAAAAAAATTAAGATTATACCTCGTTAACTTGCTACAACTGAATTTTTAATTATAAAACGTAAATAGACGTGTAAGGGAGTTTGGTCTTTATTCTCACTACAATGTGCAATTTCATTGTCTTCATTCGCCCATGGTGTATAGAACGCCATTCATTTAATGAAATTTATCAATTAAATAAATCTCACCTAGCTACGCCACTGCTTATCGCAGATTGTATAGCGTGAATATTTTAAATAAATTTTGTACATACGACTTCGGTCAATAGAAATGCATTTATGTTTTCATTGGTTAACAGTGGAGATGATGAGTCCACGTGGACTGACGGTTTGTTAGATGTTTACCGAATATTATATGGGGAGTAAACATTATTTTCCATTTCTTAATTTGGTATGAGTTTCGTACGAGTTTATGAAATATTGATGGATTTATATTGGAAGAAGTATAAGTCAAAAAGTGAATTTTGTCACTGTATTTGTAACTATACCTACTGACAGTTATTTGGTCATGGGTATTATTCTTATCTCGTGTATCATTAGAGATTAGTAGTGATCAATTAAGTTTAGAAGATATGTTCTGTATCACGGCAACCTTTTTAAAACTAGTGCCAAGCGCTAGTACCTAAAAATATTAAAATGATGTTTCCAATTTTCAAGTTGTTCATCAAATAATCATATAGAGAGATAGTCTCAATATTCCAAGTATAGCCTACTGAATTCTATGGTTTCAACCCTACCTTCAGCAATCTCTTTGAGATCTTCTTGAAACCATTTTTTGAATCTACAGATTTGAATAAATAGTAATCTGACGGTGAAAACTTCGGTCTAAATATTGGATTTGGTAGGAGGAGAATATCACCAAGCTTTTCGATCTTATTTTGCACAACTTTCGCAGTATGTGGTTTAGCATTCACTTGTCGTAAGAGAGCCAGCTTTCTGTTAACTAAATTTGGATATTTCTCCAATAAAACCTCATACAATCGTATCAGCTACCCACTATATACCTTAGTATTGATAGTTGGAATAATGTCGAAGTGCACTAAAACTTTATAATTCCACCAGACACACAACGTCTCACCACGGATTTTTCATATACAGGTTATTTAGATAAATCCATTTTTCTTTGCGTCAATGCGTCCAATAAAACGATGAGCAGGGTAAGGAGTTTGAATCTTGGTTAATTCATTTAGTACGATCACGTCTTATATCTAAAAATACCTCAATACATTAATTTCGTTAGATAGACTACTTTCCCATCACCTATATGTTCTAATCCTTTTTAGTGCGGATACTTCATTTATATTGAAAAATAACATGTCGTAACTCATGTAGACTAGTCTCTTATTCTATAAAGCGTGCAATTCTCTCCTTATTTATTGACGACGCAGTTTTTATAAGAAATAATATGGAGTGCGAAAAATTTGGAATTTGTGTATTGTTAAAACATTATTGGAAATGGAAGTTTAGAGCAGTCATCTTCTTCTTACGACGCTGTCTCACTACAAATGGCTATTGTCGCACGAGAAATCGCAGCTCTGAAAATTTCTGTAGACATCTTACTGAGCTTTCTGCGCAAGTCTTCTAACCATGAATTTTGTCTACGGCCGACCGACCGTTTTCCTTCGATCTTCCCTTCTATTATCTGGCGGCAAATCTCATGTCGCTCGCCTCTCATTATATGTCCGAGGTACTGCAACTTTCTCTCCTTGATTGTTTTGAGAAGTTCTTAATGTTTACCTATTTGCTGTAGGACCTCTAAGTTTGTCTTAAGATATCGTCAGCATTTGCCTGTACGCGTACATTTCGACCGCATCAATTTTCTTCTTTGTGACCGCATCCATGGTCCAGCTTTCGCATCCGTACAGAAGAACAGGAAAGATGTAACAGCGAAGCATTCTAGTCCGGAGTTCCAGGCTGAGGTTGCGGTTTGCCAGCAGCCGAGCAGACATAACAGAAAAGAAAATAAGTGAAATTGAAGGGGAACATACAGTTAATTAGTTGGTTTAATCGTTTTTATAAAGAAGATCACACGCTTTAAGATCGTTTGCACTCAGATCGTCCATCTGCGCGTGATATTCAGATTTCATGGGATGTCGTAGGAAACTAACCTAGTATCAGACTTTCTTGGACCTTTTAAAGATACCAAAATCATTAGTTAAGATGTATAAGTCGAATATTGCATCACGATTTAACCGGCATTAAAGCGAAACCTCGACTGGAGGTGTGTAAACAACTTCTTGCCTTGCCAAAAAATGATAGTTTATATTTCTAAATCTTCTTGATTTTAGGTCTATTCTGTTTCAAAATATAAACATATCAAAATGTCTAAGAAATGAGAAATTAAAGAAAAATGATCCGTCGTGGAGATTGCTACCGGCATCAGACTGGGTCAAGTTTTGAGTCAGCTCTAGCTCATTTAATTGACAAAGTTCACCATGGTCAACAGGCTAGCATTCGTAATCGACAGAGTAATCCTGTCTGGGGTAGATATCTGAATGTATTCAACACTATCAGTTTTGTAAGTGCTGTCAAATGCCCTCTCAGTTACTAGCACCTTGTTATCGGTATACGGAAAATTGAACTTCCAAGTCTCATCATCGTTTTTTTTCTAACTTACCTGGCCTGTGATCCAGCTTTGTATTTGGATTTTCAAGCAGAACTCTACAGATAACAAATGGATTCATCTAAACAATTCGAATATGAAAAATCAACAGCTTGTTGAACGTTTTGCGTTGAAACCCTTTTTTGTATGATTTTATAATAAACAACAACATTATTTATAAGACACCTCACAACGAGCATCTGTGTAAATATGAAAATAGGCTAAACTGTTAACTTTATTTAGTACCAGTAATATTATTAGCAACAATTTAACCAACTAAAATAATCGTTAATTGTTAGAACAAAACAGTTGTTACTAGTACCAAATAGAATTCCTACCCCTAATAAATTCAATAACAAAAATAAAAAGGGATGTTTAGATAAACATATACACTTCTTAATGAAACGTTTACAATTCCCCATATCAAGATTAATAATATATTAAGTTGCTGATATCTTTAACCGAACAATAACGAGATAACAACTTGACAGATTTATTTTCGTTTTAAGCTTGTTAGTCCAATTATTTTTTCAAAAAATAACCTCTGAATGATAGACTAGAGAAACTTGTGACTTATAGTTGTAACATTTTCAATTAATTCAAACCACATTAGCGATAATGAAGACAAACAGTTTCGTAATAGCTTCAAACAGAGTGCCTTTCTAAAATGATGTTTATTATTTTCTCTTACATAAATAGAAGAGTAAATTTTTGAATGTATTTAGAATGTACATGAGTGATTGATTAGATATTACTAATTGGAATGACAAACTTCAACGTGAGATGTGTTAAAACTGTTACGGGTCAACGAAAACGACACTTGGTTAGTTCACATTAATTTGAATTATAATACACTTGAAATTATTTGTATATTTTATATTGGCCAAGTAAACAATATTAAAATTAGTCATAGTGCAATTTACAGAGAACTACAAGTTTCGAATTTCTAATTTTAACAGATTATATCATTACGCTAAATGTCACGTCCCACTCTTTGCCCATCTCTCACTTTTTTTCAATTATTTGTCATTTCAAGCTCCAAATTATAGAAAGCAGATACCTCTTCTCAATCATGTAGATGTTGCAGTACCAAGTTTATAAAGTATTATCAGAAATTAGGAAATTATTTTAACCGATGTGTAGAGCAAAACTACTGGAGGTAAGGTTCTCGTGCAAAATTTTAAAATGAATAATTAAATACACTGAGGTACTCAAGAATCAACTATACGCGTAAGAGGATGGTTCCAGAAGTATCTGGCCTGACCTAGAGATGGCAGTAGTTGGTTGAAAGTACATAATCTATTCAGCATTTGTTTCGCGTTTGAATATATATTTTAGTCCAACCAATATAGAAGCTGAACTTGATTCTACTCTGGATGAAACGTGTATTATGCAAACTTATTAAAACGTTTGAGCGAAGAAATCAAGCAAAAACGACCGCAATTGGCTATGAAGTCTTTAACTTCTTACCTCTTTGACCTTTTCATATGTGTTTCTTGATAAATCTTATCGATTTTAAGTGTTTTTTCATATAAAGCTAGTCTCAAAAAACAAGAAATAATTGGTTTTTTTGTCCTATTTTGGCCTTTATCAAAATATGACTTGACATTGACAATTGCACTATTATATTAATTCGTACATCACCTAAAATATGAATATCAAATAAAAATCTGTTTTAACGACAAAAACAACTAAGATTTCCTTAAATGTTATGGTTCCAAATTATATAGTATCTATCAATGAAATCATTCGGAATTGTATTCAAATTTGTGTGAATGAAAATGTGAATCATTTCTAAAAATTCTCTTTTTTTGTATTTGATTCCATTTCAAGATCATTTGAATTCTCACATACGTTTTATTTTTGATAATTCATGATTTGTTATTGCAGTTTAATTTTTTTATTGTCTTGATGACCTTCTAATCTATTTTCTAAATCCGAATTTGTCTGTCCAATGTAATTAGGTCACAATCTTTAATTTTGTTTTCGGGTGTTTTGGATTTCACTTTGTTGATATATTTATTGAAAAAATTCGATAATTATAAAGAAAGTATATGGTAAGAAAAAATATTATATGTTTGGTTGTTAAGTTTCTGTTTTGTTCCTTTATTGATTATAGTATCGCTTCATTCTTTTCTTGAGTATGTTATATATCATTTTTTTGAGATATTTGTTTATTACAGATATTGATTTATGAATAGCTAAGTATATGAACGCGTAATCAGATGATTTCTGTTTTCTTTGTTGGAGAATAAATTTTCTTATGGAAAAACAATTCAAGAAATTGAGCAAAAGGGACATAAATATCCTGAAAATACTTTATCCTATGGAACGATTTGCAATTAGGTTTCTGCTTCGAACAGAGTCCCCTTGATCACCGACAATGTTAAATGCCTGGGACTTCCATTTAATGTAACTTATCTATCGCAGGAAAAAGCTCTCAAAGGAAAAAATAAGCGTTTTTCCGGTCAAGGCGACAGTATCTTAGGATTCCAAAAGTGTTATTTTTATTGGTAATTTAGTTAAAAGCGAAAAGAGCAGCTTAACAGTTTTGCTGACATGGTTTGATATCAAATTTAACAAAAACCGGTAGCATTTGTTAAGAAAAAGATTTGTTCCATCATTACAATACGTCTCCTTACTCGTTCCATATTATTATTTACCTGATTTGCCTCCCTCGGATTGTTTTCTGCTCCCAAAGTTAAAAAATGGCATGTGGAGAAGCAAATCCAGACAAATGAAGGAATTGAACGAGTTGTGTAGAGTTAAAAGAGATTGTGCTGATAATTGAAATATAAAGTAGTTTCCATTCAAAATCCACGCTTTCATTAAACCGTCTAAAGTTAACCAAGGATAAAAAGAAATGTCACTTTGTGAGTGTAGTTTCATATTTGTAAAATTGGTTTCATAACTAAGAAACTGAATTTATCATTTACCTTATAGCGTAATGTAAAAATTCAAAATTTTTCTTCACGAGTCCTATTTGAATACGGATTACCACGCCTCATTAGAATTGTAGGGCGTTACCAATTATTTCATATGTATATATTTTTTATGCGTATCAAGGTGAAGAAGTAAAATTCAATTATCAAATGATGGAGGCACATCTTACAACTGTAAATCAAGTTTTTAGATTTTAGTCCAGGCAACAATGAAGTCGCTTCGGCATTACCAATAATTTACATAATTGAAATCGTAAGTTTTCTACCTCTGCTTGGATCTCTAATAATCCTCTAACAATTGCGCATAGGATTTAATCTGTAATAAATAAGGATATGTCGGCCTGGTATGTCAGTTTGAAGTACAATATTTATACAAATCGAAATTGCTCGAAAAAAAAAACACGTGGGAACGACTTACGGCTCCTCTACGTCCTATTATTCAACAGTCACAATCAAAATGAATTTCGAATAGCTGCCAGCTATATTTTGAAAAAAATGATTCGAATCCGAAAGTAGGTTCATTTGTCGGACATATATACCTACAGTTTGTAATTTATCCATATGTAACAACCAATTTTTCAATTCTTTTTATGGATACTATTACAATGTAACAAAACAAAATGATAAATAAAAGTAACTACAATAAAATTAGATAATAAATCATTCAAGACACATTTTTACACTTTGATCGTTTTTAGAAATTTTAATTACAAATATCAATTTAGTAATCATGCAATAATAAACAACAAAATTAGGTAAAAGTATTTATCGGTGATATGTTGTGCTGAAAATCCTATAGTACTATGGACTATTATGTAATACCCAAAAATTCAACTTAATATGGTTTACATTGAGTTAATGTTTACTATTACTTTATTTCAAAATAGTAGCGAACCAACTTACAGCTTACAAAACCATTTTTGGTTTTCAATAGTTTATTTGAATGCTGGAATCATTTGAAATAAACAGTAATTATAAAACCAAAGTTGGAACCAGCTCTGGAAGTTATAATATATTTCAAATAGCGTGAAGAAATTAGGAATAAACAATGACTACTTTGGCTTCATTCATATGCATCAGTACGACTTTAAGTACTATTTTCATATATAAATTTTCAAACATAACCAAAGAAGATCTAATTAGAGTAATTTTATTCATATACATTGTCTTGTCGAAGTATTTTCCTCTTCTAGCACCTGAAGAGTCAAATTTACCAGCATATGCAATGTCCAAAACTTCAAAGCATTACACATGGAGCGTATGGAATAGAAGATGAAGATTTTTTATGAATAGAACCTTACCATATCTTGAACTTTTTTAAAAGAGTGTGAAAAGTAGATCAGCTACAAACATTGAGCCTTTCCAGTGCAGCAGCAAAAAAAGGGATCAATAGATCCTTTGGGTCGCAGTGTATATGACACCCTGTATTATTGTAAATTATTATATATCAATTAAGACCTATATTATGAAGTTGAGTAACGTAATTATTCAAATTATTGGTACTTATTGTTTATTCCGTCTTTCGAAGAAATTTAAACTTCATTTGAAAATCCCGGTAAGGGATGGAACCTAAGACCTAAGAAAAGTCAATAGTATATTTGTGAAGTGTACAGAAATAACCTGATAAATTAAGCTTCAGCAAATTATAATCTAAGGAGGTTATGTGGTAATTACACCAACCAAACTTTCCTAATTTTAACGAATTATTAAAGATATATACGATTTACAATTACATGATGGCATCAGTTGATTTAATTATAAGCAGCTCATAACTAACAATAACCTCACAATCCCACCAAACACTAAGCATCACTTGTCTTCGGGTAAACTGTGAAGCTGCTCGGCCACCCAACAGTATCGAGCTTCTTTTGGTATCCACTCTCATATAAACGGTTTAAAATAGTTTCATGAATTATTTTTACTTCTGTACTGATACAGCAAGATGAGATAAAGATGAGATATATAGTTATGTTATATACCTATATATTTGGCCAACCAGAGCTGGATTCTTCTTCAAAATCTACATTTTCGGATAGGATTTCCATTGTTGAAGCGAAATAATTTTTGAATGAGTGAACTAATGACTTTACTTCGTAAACTTAGATACTCTGTATGGTATAAACTACTGAAGATCTCACAGCATGGCTTCAGTGAATGAGCATTACAACAGGTATATAGCTTTATTGACATCTATTAAGAAAAACCAAATTTTATTTGTATTAAAACAGCTTTGAGTAAACTGAGAAATATCAATTCATTTGTCGTATTTGTTTTATAATTCCATTTTCATGTAACAGCTAAATATTTACTTTTCCAAATGATATTACTCCAACAATTCAAAATTGTTGATGACACAATGTTGTAATATAGAAAAAAATTAATTATGAATGTCGCTATTAATTTTGATGTTCTTCCTTCACTTTGCAAAATAGTTTTCTAAACGATCAAATTCACTTTTCTATCAGTAGTTAAGTGACATACCGGATTTTGTGAAAGTACTACACACACCTACATTTACCCATTGAACGTTAATAGCTGTAAACGTTTCCCTGAAATAAAAAAAAGACTGGACACATCTCACATTTATTTATATTTATTCCATTGATGATCTCGTCAGAAATTCCTTTTATATTTTCAAAGAATATTTGACCGCGAACTACTTTGTCTTAATGACTAGAAGGTGGTTATTTGGATGAACCACGATTTTCAGAATTACATATTTATGCTAATTTTAGGTATAAATATATCGTGTTACATATATTCAGTCCGAATGACTCCGGACAGAGGCGGAGTACTGATATTTATTGAAAACTATAAATAGCAAATAATTATAAATAGAAAACTTAGAAGAGGCTATACAAGCTGAGTTTATTTATTAGTAATCTAAGATTATCGTCAAAGTATAACTTTATTCTATCAAAACAATTAATCCCTTCTGTATAATGTGAAATACGATTCCTCAAATATATAGATTGTCTTGAATACTGCGGAAAATATTAATCCTGCAGAAATAATACAAAATAAAATATACATTTCACACGAAAATAACGACACACTAAAAATATGTACTCTAAGTATGGCATGTGCAATAATAATCACTAGAAAAAAATGAGTACCCAAAATCATAAAATATTTTTTTATTGTTCACGGTTTGAAGTGTTGAAAACTAAATTATTTAAAAACGTAGCAGCTTTTACACATTTCCGTGAATATAACCAATTACCAAAATCATTGCTACATCGATTAGTACAGATAAGAGAAAAGAAATTATTTTTATTTGGGTATCAAGATCAAGTCATTTTGTTAAAAAAGGAACGAGATGCGTATAGAATAACCAAACGAACCTACTACATCTTACAATATGGATGTGATAATACAGCTTAAGAGATGTTGACCATTATATGAGAAATAAAATCATAGAAATGAATGAAGCCGTACAAAAAAGATTCAAATTAAATGAAACGGGGATAGGATGTGAAACTATGAGGCTAATAGCTCAGAACTCAAAGCTTAGAAGGTAAAAATATCTAAAATGTTTTATTATTGTATAATTGGCTGATGACACAGCAATTCTGTTGATGTTTAGAAGGAACTTGAGGATATCACAGAGAAATATTTACTAAAAGTTAGAGACTTGTTTGATCACAGTTTATTTCCAATTAACTCAAAATTGCATTTATTCCTTTCTACATAACAATACTTTCGTAATGAAACAACACAAACTATTCAATAAAAATATCTAAGAAGTATTTAAATAATGATAAGTTAGGATGATAGTCAAATTTCTCACAAAAATTTTCATTGAAAGATAATTGAAATTTTGTTCTAAAATCATTCAAAGACGTTTCCTAAAAACAATATCTAAAAAAAGACGGTTTTGAATTTTATAATACTAAATCAGAATTCTAATAAAATCAATTTTTTCGAGAGTCTCTGTTCTTTCGATAACAAATTTGTTTATATTTTCACCTTTATTTTTAATACATAGTACCACTATCAACCATTTATTCAATTTTGAGAGGAACTATCACAAACTGGGGATTTTCCATCATCCTGTCCGATAAACAAGCATTTAATCTCCAATATCATTAAATCCAAACTCGTTTGGAGTTACCTATAAAAATTTAACGAGCTTGCAAGGAAAACACAGTTATCCTACAAAGGATTTCGAGACAATGAAGACCTTCATGGGAGCTCAATCCCTCTGAGAGATCAGCTACAGAACTATAGAAGACATTGGAAAATAAGGTAGATATGAGCAAAGCTAATTATTGGGGCTGATAAAAGCGAAAGCTCTCCTGGGAAACTATAATCAGAGAAGATCTTCGAAATGTATCAATCTAAGTAAGAACAATCTATGAATCCTAACAGGTCTGTCGCCTCAATAGACACCTAAAGGCTCTAGTTTTAGCAGATAATGAGGCGTGCAGATTTTGTTGCACAGAGGAGAAACCACTACACCTGGAAACATATGAAATAGAACTCGAAGATCTCTGGCAGCTGCAGCCATCCCACAGTAAGGACTTTTTAAAAGGAGTGGGATTAGTAGATTAGCTTTAAACACTGGACTCCCCCCGTATCGCATCAAGAAAGGAGGATACAATAGATGATACCCCAATACATATATACGCCATATATATCTTAACAATTATTGTCTGATTGAATGTGTCCGTGTTTCCTACCGAAAAACTTGTAGCGCCACTGAATACGTTGATTATTATGAACATTTCAGATAAACCACTTATTCTGCTTATTATTGAATATAAATTACAGTAACTCCGTGGATAAAGTAAAATTTGTTAAAATTTATAGTGATGTACGAAATGATATAGACGCGAGTTAAATGAAGGTTATCATTTCGCGTTAACCTGTATCAGATTACACAAAAAATGTTGCATATATATACGTGAAAACAAAAATGATACAACAATCCAGCGGGGTACCTAATATAAACGGTTGTTTTTAACACGGTATTTTGTACTTTTTATGTTAACTACATGTTGCTTTTTAACTGTTTTTCGGTGCAATAATGATCAGTTTATTATATTTGCTTCTTTCTGTATCTCTTTTCATTCAGTTCTAATATTATTAACTCTAGTGAGACGATTTTTTTGTACTTTTATATATAATTAGCTCATGAAATATACATTTTGAATTTTTAAAAAATACAAGAACCAGCGGTTACAGTACGTAATCTAAATATTTTTTTCAATATAACCTATACGGAAGCTTACAATTATACCTGGCTGTTCAATAAATTTTGTCTTGATTTGATGTATTTCATCGTTACTATTATCTCTTCTTTATATGAATAAATTTATTTGAAAATAATGGACTCTCAGTCAAAGGAAGCCAATCTGGGGAATAGAGTAGATATTGTAACAGTTCCTACTTCAAACCACTATTTTTTATTGTCTAAGTTTATTGTTTGCACAGTGAAAAGGTAATCCCATTTCTGGGTTTACACCACACCTTAGACTTTTGTCAATAGTGGTAGATCTAATTGTCATCTACAGTTATCAAACGTAGTACAGTAGTTATTTATGCAACACGTGAGTAAAGTAATACTTTTTTTCACGAGTGGAACGGTTTGACTGACAATTCCTACGAGTGAATAAAGTTACTTTACTCATGAGTTTCTTACAAAATTTTCATACGTCCGTAGACTGTGAGCATTATTAATTTGGAGAAGAAAACGTAACATTATTATTGGTACATTTAACGAGTTCAAAGAAATAACATCGTCTATAGTTGTATTAGTACTTATTGGATTTTGTTCGTAGGGTTGTGAATATTTACAATGTTACATGAAGTCGAACTAGATCTTCCCGTTGAAATTTTCACTGCGAAATCCATTTTGTTTTTTATTGAGTCGTCTACGTAACCCTCCGTAGGATTTGTAAATCTGTAGGATTTCCACCCACCGTGATTCTTTAGTTGAATTATATCACCATCGGAATCCACTAATAGAGACGCCGAAGAGCGTCGAAATGTATGTCCAGTGTAGTTTTTTGAATTAGGTAAACTCGAATATGTTGCGATAAGTGAGGGAAATTTTGGAAAGATATTGATACCTACAAGTGTGGGTTTTGCATTTTCCATTTCTATACTGCAAAAAGAAATTATCTGTTTTGACATTTGTGGGTCGTTGGTTTTTATATTTTTTATAAATGCTTACCAAGTTTTATGTATTGTCAGATATTTCACCAACAACAGTGAATATGAGTTTTTGTATCAGGTACTATGATAATTAAAACTTTTCCAGTATTATTAATATCGCTACACTATATACTACATTTTATATAATTCCTTCCTCCGCAGAGCTCCTGCGATTCCAAATATTGAAGCAACTTGAAAGATGTTACAAATAATATCTAAGCTTGCATTAAAATTTTTTGCTGTCATACCTTATGCATGAGAAAACGATTTCTTCACGGGCAAATGTTTTAGATTTTTTGGTTCTATAACCAACTGATTGATTTTTCAAATATGCAATGAGTTTCGAGTATTTAATGATGTCTACCTCGTTATTTACCATTAGGGTGCCTTTCAGTTTTGAATAAGTCAACCAAAGTGTTAAGTTAAATACTGTTCCCTGGATTTCTTAACGAGGAGATTCATAGTCGCTGCAGTTGCCGATTCAACATCTTCTGGTGTGCAGTTTAAAATCTCTTCACTATTACTCTCCATCACTAATAATAATACTAAACACTTTGATAAGACACAAAACGGATTTTCTTGGACGAATATCAAGTAATAAAAGTGTGATATTTTATCGGAGAAACGATTTGACATGAGAAAAAAAGCGTTCACAGCCCAATTTTATATATGCGTTAAAAAACGACACGTTACTGCATTTTTTAACACAAAAGCGTGAAAAAATGAGCTGCTACGTACATTTTTTCACGCCTTTTTACCGAATCAAAAATTACATTCTTTATAAATGCAAATGAAATAAAAAAACATGAATATAATCTTTTTTATCCTTTCCACTATATGTTTATGAGAAACTCGTCTACCAGACTGGTTTTTCTAGTATTAGACTATCATTTTGCACTCATCTTTCTATAATGTGAAAATCCAGCAAAAATATTGCACTCACTCCATAATAAGATGCCTAAAGATACTTTTAACTCTCTGTCGGTTAATCAGGGATCTGTATTCTGTCATTGTCTCTCTAGTGTCTTAGACCCAAAAACTTTGACACAAAATCTTCTATGAGTCCAATTTTTATTCAGTCCACTGCAACCTCTTAATATTATTCTGATGTTTTAAAAGAAATTTCTTCGCTGCGACAAGTCCTAAAAACCAGCTTGTCTTTTTCAAAGGCATATTCCTATATTAATGATCAATAAAATACGTTTATCTTCAGCGATTTTGGTTTTTCGAGGCTGCCCTGAACGTTTTCTATCGCCAAAGCTCCAGGAGGATACATATTATTTTACGACTTAGTCCACGGTACGTCGAGATATTTTTAATTGGACGGCAGTGGTACGATTACTTTAACCTAGACTATGAATACTAGCGATTAATGCACTAGCTTTAACCAATATTTTCTTGGTTTTACCCATTTTATAACATACAATTTTAAATTTGCGAGAACGAAAACCATTCTTACAAGAACTTCACAGAAAGATGTCCAAAATATAAATTACTGCATCTCACATGTCTAGCTGGGACTAAACTACAATCATAAACATCAAAGAAATAATTTGCAATTAAAGAAGAATAAACAAATCAGTGGGTAATACAAGCATGCGCTCCTAATAATTTAAAAATATCGGGCACTATTATTTTTTGTTTGTGAAACTTAGTTAGACAATATGGAAAAGAAATTTGTTAAAGTTTATTATTTTCAAATCTCAGTTCAACTTCATATTTTAATATTAAGGCGTTGTATATCTAAAAGTCACTCTGAAGGAAGCTCTTATCTTTCAGTAGACTGAATCATACCTAGATTTCATAGCCTTTGATATCACCAGTAGTCTATTCTTGTGATCAGTTTAGGCTCTATGTCAAAATTCTTAATTCTCTCTATTTTCATTCGAATTTATTCAACGGTCAAATAAAGACTGTTTCTGTACTTTTAAATTTAAACGTGATATAATAATTCAGATTCAATTAACGATTCCGAACAGTCAATCAAATTACAAAATATGACAATCGCATTTGTAAATAAGAATATAGCAATAGTTAAATAATTTGTGTCAAATGTTCATGTCGATCAGCATGTTAAATTTCAGATTGATGCATGACATACGGAGTAATTCAATTCTAACATCATGTGTTATTTCGATATTTGAAACTATAAAAAAATTCTCGATTTTGTTGAGGCCTCTTCTAGAACACAAGTTCTTAAACAAACGTAGTTCAGTACCTTGAATACTTTCATATTGTACAATTAAACTCTCAAAATCCAAAAAAAAAATAATAATTATGGTTTGAAACTAGATAAATCGACCTCTGTGTTTTTAAATTATTCATAAATGACAAAATATTGAATTAAATTTTGTTTGAAATCATCTATAAATTGCTGCAGTTACTGTTAATGCCACCAGCGTCAATTTAAAATAATTTAACAGACACCACCTGTATTAAAATTATGGAAAGGTTTTTTTTGTCGAATAAAGAAGAGCTTCAAGGTCGTACTAGCCACGCACGGAGAGAATTAATGCACATTTGATAATTATACGGTGCATTTTATATTCCCACACGAAATTAAGTTGCTAAAGATTAAAGATGTTGAACTTTTATGTATACCTATTATGGTCTGCGTATAGATATAACAAACTTATTGAATATCATAAAACAAAAAGGTTATATCTAAACAATAACTAATTATTTAATTAAACCAATCTAAATTAGAAGAATAATGTATTTAATTAGTATGTAGTACCTACCTTAATAGATGGAAATGGAATCTGTGTGATGAACAGAACAACTCAGAGCCAAATAATAATAGCAGAGACGAAACTAAGAAAAATAGCTGAAAAACGATTATGGATAGAATACGCGAAATGAGGTAATATTATTACTGGGAACAATAAAAAATAAAACTGATCTTAAAGAATGATCTTCAAATTGGGTACAGTAAAGAACACCAAAAAGCGTAGTAAAAAAAGTAACATAAGCTAAAAACGCTTAGATAGGAAGCTGGAGAAGATCCAGCGAACTTATATAGAATAGACAGCACAAAAAGAATGAAGAATGGAAAAAATAATTCGACAAATGATTTAAATAGCATAGGATGGGAAAGAACGGATAAATGGATGGGCATAAAGAGTTCTAGACAAGAGGTTTAGGTTTAAAAGTCACATTGAAGCAATAATATAACAAAACTTAACTGAAGAATATACAGAATGCCACTTAATTTCTCTCACGCTTTTCCTCTCCATTTCCCTTGGGATTGAAGTCACATGGATATGGTGACATTATATACGGGTTACCAGAAACAACTTCATTAAAGACGTAGCATTCTTCTTCTTCGATTTTTTTCTCTCTTTCTCTTCTCACCACCTTATTTCTACAGGACCATGGTGAGATACTGAGTACCAATCATCTCTCTTCATTATAAATGATGCAAAATGTTTCTTTTTGCATTCCTTTCTCCCTCTTCACTCCTTCATTTCTACAGAAACATGGTGACATAATGTATTGGTTACCAGGATCACTTCCCTCCATTAAATAAGATGTAGAATTCTACTTCTTAGATTTTTTTCTTTCTTCTTCTTCAGTTCAGAGCCGCCAAGAGACTTTTGGTTGCCCGGGGAAGAGTTTGACCCAGAGACCCTTCCCCCTCAGTGACAAAATGGACAAAATCAGGAATTGAAAGTAATCTTGTGTTTGAACTGGCCCAATGCCTCATTTTTAAAAAGTTCGTCTGAACGTCTAAAAATTCGTGGCATGAGCTGAGTTTTACTAAAATATCTCTAGGCCAATAGTTTGATAGTCTACCACTACTAAAAAAATGCAATATAGTCCGAAAATGTTTAATAAAAATAGAAATCGTTCGATATAACACCAAATAATACAGTCTGTCTGCACCAGTAGTCGCACGCAAGCGATTCTTATAATTGCTAAAGGCCCATTTGGTCGAACCTACACTGGTGCTACTGGTAAAGTCGGAAGGTTGTGCATATCTAAAGAAAAACTTTATAAATGGGGTTAAATATATCAAGGGCAGATAAAATGTCCCCTCTAACAAAAGTTTGGATTGCTTACGAACTTTGAAAATATTCTCCTTTGCTATAGATCTGACGATCTGACGGGTATGTGGATGCAAGATCTTCAGCTAGTATTATAGTTTGATTCCTACGACAAGACAAATCTCTACAACTCTCAATACAGACACACCTGTACTTACATTAGTGGAAGCTCGTACTGTAACTCTCTGAACTCTCAATTTCGCGACTATTCGTGAATATTCTGTTGTGTTGATTTTAAGGTAGTTTAAAATCACTCATCTTTTTTATGAGTATGTGGAAGTCATTGTGAAATGAGAAGATGTCTAAATAAAAAAATGAGGCCTCTTGTGAGTTCCCCCTTGGCATGAGGCCCGGGGCAATCTCTCCCATTTGTCCTCATCTCTCGGCGGTCCTACTTCACAAAAACAATAGGCCTTGCGATTTATTTTATAGTTTATTTACGTCTGTAATTTATTTTTGCAAGATGATGATTCTTCTTGAAATAACTTGAAAGATATGGTTAACTACTGCATATTTTATTCTGTTTTACATGGTTTTAATCAATAATGTGGGATTCAATACTGGAAGAAAAACGAAATTAGGGTCATCAAATAAGGTTTCGAAACTGAATACCTATTTCTCGTTTTTTCTATCACTAATTAAATTAAAGGACATTTATAATGAATTTAGTTGGAAGCTTATCTAAGTTTATTAATAAGCAAAATGTTTACCAGTATCATCATGCCATACAACTTTGTTGATAAATTATTAAGCAGTAATTTATAATAGTATATTTACAGTTTGACACGTTTATACAATTAGTATCTATACATACATTCTGGTCATTTTACTAATACTAGTTATTACTTTCGTACGCAATATAAATAATTTTTTTGTTATTTTTTTTTTGTTAAAATGTTTTCATTTGAGTTGACAAATATTTTCCATTAGTTTTATTACTATGAATGCCGCTGCTTCAGAGAAAATGATGTACGAATAGACATCATCAATTACTGTCCGACCTTGTTTTGACTTGAATATAGAACATTGTTCGGTTCCAGTGTCGCGTACTTAGGCAGGTAACTTATCAACGTGAAGTTTTTGATAAACCATCGCTCATTTGCAATTTCTCTCGATTTATCATAGTTAATTGAAAAATATTAGTTTCAGCTACAACATGATTTTTATCAATTTCATTAATTGCTTCCTGGTTCCTCTGTATAATTTCAAAATTGTTCAACGTGTGAATACAAAATTATACTAGATCAATCAAATTTTTCATGCGGATAACTTTTATCTCTGAAAAAATACATGAAAGAGAATAAGATAGAAAAGGAAACACCTTATATATAATAGAAGAATTAACAAGCGAAACAAGTGGAGCATTTTGTGAATCCTTGTCCTATACCTAGAAAAAGAATCTAAACAACTATACTTATTGAAAAGTGATTTTAACCAAATTTTCAAAAATACCCATACTTGTCTAATGTCCCAGTTGCATTGAATCCTTTAATATAATTACTAAAATTATCTGACCCCATTGACTACTAGACATTCTTGTCTATAAGCTCAAAATTGTTTTGTTTCAGCCAGAAATTTCGTATTGTTTTATTCTCAATTCTCAAACTGACAAGATTCCATTCCACCTGAGATAAAATGAAATCAGCATGAGAAGAAATCACTCCAGCTCCAGCCCTTCAAAAAAAATATGTTTCTTAAAATTTATTCTGCACTTTATTATTATACTATTCTATTCTTCTCTTCATAACCATAATACTCTTTATCTTGTTTTCTACTACTATTGCTCTTTTCTTTATTTTTATAAACACCGTTTATAAAAGAACATATTGTAAAAATTATGATTACCTTGTACTAATGATCATCGAGATTTATTGAACTACTACTAAGGACTAAAAGCTATTAAAATTAATTCAAAATCATTTCTCTTCTTCTTCCTCTTCTTTCTAACATGGATGACTGCTCATTGCTAGCAAGTCTTCCCCGGAAGACGACGCCATCATTCTCGCCATCATTTATATAGTCTTCCCCGTGGGCTTCTTTCTTCTGGTTTGTTCATTTTTGTGTTCTTAACAAGAATAGTGCTCTCCATTTTTCTATTTGTTTGTTCTAGAATTTTCGTCCCTGTCTCACCCACCCAAGTGTTTTGTCGTGGGATTGTGGCAAAAGTAAACAACAAAGTGTACTAACTCTAATATATTTCCGAAATTTCGCATACTTATGAATTAATCGTCTGGAAGTTAATTAGTTAGGACTTGCGGCGTCTATCAAGCGTCAAATTAAATATTGATTTTTGGAATTGATGACTTTTAAAAGAAACAACGAAACTTGAGACGCCGCAATTTTTAACTAATTAATTACTGAACGATGAATACATAAGTATTCAAAAACTGGGAAATATATTAGAGTTAGTACACTTCGGTGTTTAACTGGAAACCACAAGTTAACAGTAATTTGTATCGATAATATCGCCATACACATTGTATTGAAACAAATAATTCGTACAACCGTCTTACTCAAACAAATTTAACACGGTTAGAAGATAATCGAACATCCTTTTCACATTTACTTCTTTGGATATTTCTATTAATTGTCATATATATTGAATAAAAGCGTCCGTTTCTAATAAATTGCTGAAGATAGGATACCCATTTATTTTTCTTTTGTTGCTTCTATGACCCTGTTATAGAACCATTAGAACAAGTCACCGTGCATTGTGCGTACATTTTTCAAACAACATTGACATTAATGAATTGTAAATAAGCACTAATCGATGTTTGATGTTGAGTGATTAGTAAGTTAACACTTCTACACCCGAGGTTTGAAATTTCTCTAAAGACCTCTTTATAGTGTGCCCAAATAGTTATGATAGAATAAACAGAAGCTATGAAACTAGCATTTATTTATTGGGATATTTAGATGATTTCGGTATTGAAAGAATTTTAGATGACAATATATATGCATTATATTGAGTTCATTTCCATCTACAAGAATTTATCGGTGGAATCTTTGGATTTTTTGAAATTTCTTAGATATCGACGTGTAATTTTGTATATTTATAAAAAAAACAATGACAATACAATAATCAGATACATTTTTTTAGATCCAGGGTCATTAGGTTATCAAAAAAATAAAAACCGTTCTACAATATGATGCTGATCATAAGTACCTCACGCTTTTGATGATATTTTTTTAGATCATTTTAGTTTTTTCATAGATGTGTTGATTTCTCATTTTCTACACTATTTCTCCAATGAAGCGCGTCGTTTTAATTTTTTTAACTATTATTTATTATTGTAATTAAACTAACTGACCAATGTTCCGACATTCAATATTAATTTATTGTTAGACTAAACAATTAAATTGTTAAAATTATAATTACGAATGAAGATACAAACACATTCTGTCCCATTATTTTTTTCTTGATATTATCTTTATTCTAACAGCTTGACATCGTATTCAAAGGTTCAGAAAGGATGTGGATCCTGCAGATCATGTACCGGGTGTTTGTCATTAGAGAGTTAAGCGAAAAATATGTTATGTACATCTAAAGAAGCATCCGATCGCGTTCAACTGGGATTTTCTATACGGAATTTTTTCTTTCTTACCATCTAATTAAAACAATTGGTAACATAAACAAGTTCCGAATGAAATTCATCATCAAAAAGTACGATAACAGACAGGATGAAGAAGCCAAGGAGGCAACTTTTGCATAAATGAAAGGATTGTGAATTTAGTACACTGTTTATCGAACAATTTCCTTCATAACTTCTCACATTTCCTGTTTTATCGTTTTCCGTGACCTTCCACAACTATTTTCTATTATACGTTTTTTCAATTTTCAAACTCTGGAAGGTAATCATAGACTTTATCAATATTTTAATCATATTTTCTCCTTATTTTTTTTAACTTTTCTTTGCCTTAACTTTTCCTTTATTTGTCGGTAAACTTTTTGACTGCACTTTTCTTTCAATTCTTGCCTCTTGGCTTTCAAATTTGGTGTCTTCTACCCTTTTTTCTCGACATTCCTCTCTGTATTCATTATTTCCAGCCTAACCCTACCGAACTTTCCGATCTAACTATTGTTTCATTATATAACGAGTATATTTCCCTATTCGTATATCTTTTCTCTTTATCCATAGATTCGTGTTCAAAATTTTTGCCTCAAAATAGCTAATTTGCTTTGTTGAGTCTTATTCGAGGCTCAAGCTTCGCTTCCATAGAGTGCCGTAGGTCTTATTACCGTTGAATAAAGTCTTTATTGTTGTTTTGACTTTTTGATTCAATGTAGCCCTTCTATGCTTTCGCTACCCATAACTATCGATCATAAATTATTAGAAAAACTTTTATTTCAGTCGAAAGAAGTATTTCGTTTTTCGTTATTGTTTCTCTTAATATTCTTTCATCATAATAATGTTGTAATCAGGCTAGTGGCTGTCATTGCCGCAAGACATATTTCTTGTACAGTTTATTATCATCGATTCCTGGTCCAACCACTGCAACACGTTTGAGGTAACCCTCTATTATAAGAAATAACCATTTTCACGAAATTACTCTCTACCTCTATCAAGGACATATAAACGGACGTGTCGTATAACGTCATTCTAAAGTTATTTGGGTGATAATGAACTGAGAATTTACAACAGAATCCACTTTACAGAAATAGAGAAAGTAATCAAACAAACGAAAGTAATAGTGTTAATAGTTAATTCTAGTTATCATCATTTTTCTTTATAATTATCAACAAAAAAATCAAGTTTCCCAAAAAATTGTGATACAGAATTATTCTGTTTCCTTATAAAACTGACAAAATGAAATCAGCTCATGAACAAGTGACATTAACATTTATTAGTTACTATACCTGGAGATTTTTGAAAATCATAATTAGTTATACAGTTAGACATGTTTTTCACATGTTTTACTAGCTAACTCGTCATGTATATACAATTGTTTGCAACTATGTAAAGAACAATAAAAACTGATTTGACTGGCAACGTAGGCGTATATCAAGTTTATTTATTAGCTTTCACGTGTATGTACTAATTTATACTATAGTTATTTAAAATATCTGGACAATATATGCAAACTGTCGGTAGAGATTGATGGTTAAAGTCGAGCGAAAACAGAGATAATTATGGTTCTAAAAAGATACTTTATATTTCAATTATATTTTTAAATACTAAAATTGTGTGGAATCTATTTCCGCATGCGTTCATTCCGAGGAAGAGAATTTCTGTTTGACAATCGTATAAGAGAAGATTTTCCTCAAAATGGAAAAATTTAGCTGTCATTAGATATTTTTTTCTGATAGAGAATATTCATAATCAAGTAAAGGAGTAAGACTCTGTGTACGAAGACTCTGCACCATCATTTGCTACCGTTAACTTTTGGACAACTGAACTCAAACGTAGCTGTATCAGTTGACTGAGGACGAGCATTCTGGGCGTCCAAAAATGATCGTCGGAATAAGATTAGAGAGATAGGAGAGGCTATGGGCAAAATGAAAGAACGCATTTACTTTATACTAACTGAAGAATTATACATGCATAAGCTATCCGCGTATTAAATGCCGTGTTTGTTCACATCGGACCAAAAGCATATTCGAATGAATATTTTCCAGAACTTATTGCCGCAGTTTAAGCAAAATGAATAGGATTTTTGCGTAGATTCATTACTGCAAATGAAATTTAGATCTGTCAAAACACTCCTGAAACGTTCAAACAATCAAGACAATGGATTGCAAAGGGCGAAATTATTGATTTCATCGCCTGTAAAAGAGATAAAGTGATGGTGACCGTTTTTTGGGGCAGACATGGGATTGTGCTCATGAGCTGTATTCAAAAAGGTGGAAAGATCACAGGAGGGTATCGTACATCATTGCTTGATAAGATAAAGGGAGCAATTGCAAAAAAGGGAGAAAAAAAATGCAACGAAACTTCTCACATAAAGGTGATCGCATTAGCTAAAATTCAGGAATTGCATTTTGAATTAGTTGACCACTCACTATATTCACCAGATCTGGCCTCCTGTAATATTTTCCCGTTTCATTACCTTGAAATTCCATTGGAGATGATAGAATTTCATTGGACAAGGAAATTATTATAAGAAGTAAGACTTTATTTGGACCCAAAAAATATAGAGCATCACTGGTAAAAGAAAATTATGTTTGAATATAAAAAATTTTGTTGGGTCGGAAACTTTTCAGATAAGAAACTTCTCAGGATAATCCTCGTAACTATATCAAGACAAATCTAATTAGAGTCATTTTCTGCTGTATTAATTTTTGTTTTTAGTTACAATACAATTGACGTATCTTTTTTCAGTCCCCGTTAATATATTGATTCAATGATCTTTTTCCTCTTTCTCACAACATTAAATCTCGATAACATTAAACAGATTACATACATTTAAATGTTATGAAGTTCCATTTGGCATAATTATTGCGCATTTCAAATAAAAATGCGGCTAATCGTGATTATATTTCGTGTTTTCTTGTGTATTCCTGACATTTCGAAATGTCAATTTATATCTCGGCATCAAAAAAACAATTATTAGTGTTTAATTATGCATATTTACTGTTTCTCGCCGTTTCGATACTTACTTTAATTAATTGAGTGTGTTTTATATTGGAACAGATTCGCGAAATCACCTGCCTAGCTCTTCGCTTGTCGATGTTTTGTAATTGAATGTAACCGACAGAACCGAACTCAGCAGCAAATAACAACAAAAACAATTTCTTAGCCTGCTTAAGCAATAAAAACTGCCCGACGGAAGCTAAAAGAATGTTTTATGATAAACTGAGGTAATTAAGATGAAATTTTTGGTTTGTTCTAATCGAAAATGCCTGACTTATACTTAATTATTTTTATCGTATAATATCGTTTTTTTTATATATAGCTTCTGCAACGCATTAGACTTTCCTTATGTTTTTTCTTTTTTTCTTTTAGGTTAAAATAGATATCAACATAAAACTCGTAATAGCAAAAACTGTGTAAACTTTTATTGTGATTTAGTTATCGTTGAAACAATATTCCAAACGTATTCTTCAATATTATACCATCTTTAGCATGAATCTCGCGTGTTTTATAAGCAAATTTCCCAATATGTCACCCATTTTCAATCTTATCACCGCAAATGCAATCGGAAACTGAACAAAATATTAGAATTACTAATTTTTCCAGTTCTTCATTCTCATCCAACATATCCTACTTATAATACAAATATGAAAATTAGGATGTTTCTTACTCGATCATGTCGTGAATATTCTTCTTTCTATATAGAACTGTATAGAATTTGGACCTATATTTGTTAATCAGCTTCCCTAAAAGTCATCGCTTCCTTAGTCTACCATTTCTAATGGCACTTTTTAATACCTTCTATTCGAAATTATTTCTTTCCACAACAACCAAAATAAATAAAAAGAAGAAGCTAATATAAGTTAGTTATGACCCTACTTCAAAATATTCCCAATAGACCCATTGCAGCGTCAAAATTTATTCATTTAAAAAAATACAGAAGGGATTCGAAAAAGGGTTCAAATTGATTTTTATCAATGCATTTATATCAACGTTTCTTAACGGAGAGGAAGGTCCGGCGAAGAGTTTCAGTTGCATTTAGGAAGTCGGGAATCCTCGTCTGCCTATCCATTCTCCAAAATTAAGGTACTTCCTATAACGCACGTGTTATTATGAAAACAGACACAACTGCCTGAAGCACAAACATGCTTCTTTCAACCTTCTTCGGCAGTGTTGCCTGACTTATGAACGTAGCCTGACTTATGGTGATTTTTCGAGAGCGTTGCCTGACTTATGCCAACCTCTGTATATAGGTTTATACAGCTATCTCTGTCTCCCTTTCAATCGTGCTTTCCATATGTCTCTGTCTCCCAATCGCCGTCCTCTATTTATCTGTTCCTCATTGCTTCATTGACATTTATTCGCCAAGATTTTCTAGGTCTTTCTCGTTTCCTTCTACCCATGGGACTACAATTAGTAACTCTTTTTATTGAGCTGGTATTTTCTGATCTTTTTACGTGATCATACCATGTCAATTGTATTTTCTCAATAAATTCGATAGTACTCTTATTTATGTTCATCTATCTATTATTCGTTATTCAATCAAGTCAATCGACAATTTGCAACTTCTACACAAATATGTATACCATTCTGGTTTTGGTTTCATTCTTTTCTTTGATAACATTTTCAGCGCCGTATATCATTCTACTATGAACCATTCCGCTGTATATTCTGTGTATTCCATAGTAAAGGGTTTAGTTGTTTAATGCATCTTCGTGTGAGTCCCATTCTATTTTGGATTTCTTCTTCCGTTGTTGTGCTGTTTGTGATGGTGAATCCTACATATTTGAATTTATTTACCTTTTCATCCTCATCATTTTCCTAAATTTTCTGATGAATTTCAGTGATATTTAAAAAAATTATAGTTTTTCAATTTTTAATTTGAAATTTTATTTATTTATAGAGTATACTTACTGAATAGCAAAATCAAGTTGATATCATGTGGGAGAATAGAAGGAATGTTTTTAAGAAGATGGTGTTTTCAAATTGTAGAAATTTATAATGGCAGCCACATGAACTCAATTTCCTCAATTAATTTTGTAATTAAAACAGATTTTCATTTTTATATTCATGTTGTAGATGATTCTGGATAAAAAATATCGGTTTCCAATTTCCTCTCGGATATCAAGTATTTTTTGTTGGATCGAATAATAAGCGTGTTTTGAATGATATGTCTCTTCATTTTTTACCACAATTACAATTAATCATTCTGCATCATGTATAATCAGGCACGTATCGCAAAATTTACCTCTAAGAACAACGACGTCAGTTTTACCAAAGAGCAGATTCAAGAAATTAGTGCACTTTCTATAATTCGGGATAATGATCGGATCCAATATATTTCCATATAGGGAAATAATATTCCGTGTCCGAAGAAATTAATCTGATTTTTCGACACAACTCTACTTAACTGAAATCTCTCAATAAACGTGGTTCTAGTAGAGATTTTTTGTGATGTTTTTTTAGCTAAATAATTGGTACTAAATTCATCGAACATATTCATTGTACTGAAAATTTAATTAAACGTAAATACTTACCGAACCTTGATTAAACAAATAATAATTAACTTTGCCATGAATAAAATGACAACCCAATCAAATATCAAATTTAAGAGGATGTTTCAAGGATATAGAATTAAACTTCTCTTTTCAATGCTAGTACATAAAAAATTGTTAATACCAGTAAGTATATATATATATATATATATATATATATATATATATATATATATATATATGTAACGAAGTCGTTGCCAGCTATATTATGAGCGGTTTCTTATTGGGAACGTGGCAATGGAACACCAAAGTGGACTGTTTCGAATACTTCTGTATTCATCGACTGGGAAATAAGTAATTAAGATTTTCGGTGGTTTTGAATTATGTATATTAATTCTTGTAAAAAATTTCAAATTCATGGGTTTGAAAATTCAATATCCAAATTGAAGTTGAGAGAAATATTTCATAATTCGAAATGCTGGCCTGCTGTTCCTCAAAGGAGAAAACAACTACTTTCCTGGCTAATACCACGAAGAATATTAAATTAGGAATGCGAATTTACGCGGATCATCGATGACATCATGTTGTTCAGAGAAATTGTAATTCAATTCATATATCGCCGTTTACGGCTAGAGATCTACTTGACTAATGGTTCGCAGTTGTTAAGACTCCAAACGATAGAGGTCGTTTTTTGCAACTCGGAAGAGGCACAACAACGTCGAAACTAGGCAGTGGTTACGACCCTCTCACCGAAATTGTGTGCCACTAGGGATGCCAGTTTCGGTGGATTGTCGATGTAATTCAATATTCTTCTTGGTATTGGCCAGGAAAGTAGTTATTTTCTCTTTTAAGGAACGATTGGCTTATACCACTGAGGAGTTGTAATTCAATATTCATTGAGATATAAGGTCAAAAAGCATCTGAAGCAGATACTTTGGATGTATTAAATTCAATAGATGCATGCCAAAATATCATTTAGAAAACAGAGAATTTATGAAGCATACAGAATTTATCAGTCCAAAATTTATCACACTTGTGACTTATTAAGACGATTACAGTTCTCTATTTACCACCATCTTCTCAAAATTGTCGATCTTGAATCGAAGACAATTCTCATTACGTAACTAAAGCAAGAAGGCAGTTTTTGAAAAAGTTAATGATTGCTGTGCTGGGTCATCCTTTCGTTATAAGTACGTTAAATCAGTGTACTCATTTATAAATACTACAAAAAATTATTAAGGAATTTCCTTTAAATATTCGATTACTGATTAAGTTGCAAATTCTGGAACCGTTGGCGATATTCATATTGAATACACTTTCTACTCCACCACTACACCAACACTCACAATTACACTATCTGACGCGCGTTTCGATAACCAAGTTATCGTCTTCATAGACTGAAGTTAAAATAGTTTTACCTTCAGTCTCTGAAGACGATAACTTATTATCGAAATGCGCGTCAGACAGTGTAATTGTGAGTGTTAGTGTAGTGGTGGTGTAAATAGTGTATCCATTATGAGTACTGATTGGTTGAAATATCAATTTGATGAACCATACCATAAGGGATTTTTTCGATATAGGGAATGGTAAATTAAATAGTTTATCAAGAACACATTCCAATAATAATAAGGTATATTATGACTAATTAGTGTCAATTTATTCTTATAATAAAAATTAAATATTATAGTACACAACAACATTTCTTAATAACTTTTTTCAAATTTGCCGCATAGAAGATATTTGATTAAAGAGAAAATTCTTATTGAAAAATACTTGGTATATTCCAAAATGTTCAAAAATATGCCCCTATATGTATGTTTATAATAATGTAATAAAAAATCTAGTAGACACACGCAATATTTTTTATTTTTTTAATGCGGAAATTACACAACATAAACAAAAAGATTTCGAAAAGTCAAATTTTTCGTATCACAGTTGGCTACGAATATTGAAGGCGGCTAATACCGTCGGCGAAGAACAAAGAAATCTAGATCTGAATATCAGGTGTGCTATGATTGATGGGCTGGACGCGGGTCCACGGCGGTGGATCTTTAGCGGGCCGGTAAACAGAAAATGCAGTGCCGACGGTGCCACCTTTTCAACTGATCGTGAAGCCTCAATTCAACACCTCTGTCTTTTGATCGGACCCGCGATTACTTCTACGGATCGTCCGGCGTGCCATCCACTCATTATATGGTAGGTGGTAACGTTACCATGTCGTGATCGATGTAGCTTCATTACTCGACCTCGAAATATCGAGTGGACATTAAGTTCGATTTAGTTCGGGGTTTTTCTCACGACAACAACAGATAATTATTAGACCAGATTAAAAATTCAACAACCCAATAAACATTCACTGGGCGATTTTTTTCTATACTAATACAGTGTAATTAGAGTCTTTTCTAAAGTAAAAAAAAGTTATTATCTTCTAATGGCTACTAATGTATTTTTTGTATAACAATCGTTTTCGATGTAATCATCGACTGTAGTTCACCAGAATCGGGCTAATATGCATTCACTTTCCTGTCTCCAATATCAATCATCAAGAACTAGATATACTATAAGCTACTAAGCTTAAAAAAACTCATCTAAATCTGAAATTTCTTTTAAATTGAGATAATCTTACTTTTCGCCGAGGCTATCTCCATGTTTCCCTGTCCGATTCATATAATTCATGTCTATAATCACTTCTAGTCAACTCAACTTGATAGTTTATTTCTTCATTTTCAAAAAACCTCATACTTCTGGAAACATTTTCTCAATATCGATACATTTAAACTATGTGTGTCTCTTCCCGAAAACTCCATATTACAAAAACACATTAATTTTCTTCCTCTTTGCTAATTCTCTCTCCTGTTGCATGCGAGGTCAATGGAAGCTCCAGCTTCATTAATCTAGAGTGTTCTCATTAAATCAGAAAACTGCAATTTCAATTATTATTGATCAAATAATTCTAGTTAAACCGGTACTAAATGCGATCTGCGTTCTTTCTAATTTATAAAATATCTGAATTCATTGTGTGATCCTTTTGAACCTTCTCTTCTAGTAGGTTGTTTTTCTAACATTTTAACGATATTTACAGTATTTTTCTCTGAATTACCATCAATTTGTTAATTCACCCCCATACACCTTTAACCCATAAACAAATGTACAGTCAAAATAGCGGAGTCCGAGGAACGTGCTCCTAAGAAAACAAAAGCTTTCTATCGCCTATTAAATATATGTTCATGTATAGTTGCGAGTACACTTTGCAATGTGATACAAAAGACATATTATGACCCATTTTCTTGATGCGAAGACAAGTCTGATCATAACTGACCCATTAATGCCGCTTCTTTCAAAAAGTTTAAGATGTGGGGTAGCACTACCTTACAAAGAACTTCATTTTATATTTTATGCACCCTTCGAGAGTATGTGGATGGAGGTCTCATACTCTAAGTAGCAGGATCTGAACATTGCAATTTCTTCTAAATGTAGGGCCAATAAAACCAGTCGCTTATTTCCTGAAATAATTTAGGGAATAAATTCTTGATTTATTTTAATCTTTATTTCTATTAACGTTAGAAGTTACAGATTTATATCGACCTAGTAATTAGTGACGCCTTACCATCTCGAAGGCATAAAAAATTTAATTTAAATTGGACCGTAGTATATAGGTAAAAGAGTGAAGTGAATACCCGATTCGAACGATGTTGTTTATTCATCAGCGAACGCCTGAGGGTATGGTTCGGTGTGAAACGTGAGAACATAAATAATATGTATACGTTAATAATTTCAACAAATTTTACTTTTACTCAACCGTTCTCGTCTGATTTGTAGGCTATCCGTAAGGTTCTTAATGTTACTACAAATAATATGTGTCTGGGTTTTAATAAATACAAATTAAAAATCAATAAACTCTTTATCTTATACTATTTAGAAATTAAGCTGACATTTATCATATGCAACGTATATTAACGTGAATAAAATCAACCCGTTACTTTCTATTTTTTAAATAATTTACAAATTATATAATTAAAAATGGACGTTTCATATACACATAAAAAGTATAAATTAGAGGTGTAGTTTATTATACAAAACAGAAAAACTAAAATAAAAAAAATTATCATGCCATTATAATTTAAATAAAATTGTACTAATCACTTTTCTTTTTAATTTCGAGCTTTTTAACCATAATATATTTTCTTTTTTTTTTTTTTGTTCGACATAATTTCGTAATCTAATCTAATGCTTCAGCGTTTCCGCTAAATTCCAATTTAGAGCAATCTATTCACACCCACTTAAGCACTAGACGCGGCTGAATGTTAAAGCAAGAGCAGCAAATATTTTATCTATTTTTGATACGTGTACAAAATCGACTGCGAAGACTCTGTTTACATCCTGGCTTAGGGAACCTGATAAAGATAACGGTACGATTTTATGAAATTAGTATATTGTCATTGGTACCAAGAAAAATAAAACACGCTGTGTGGTTTCAGCTGATCACTACAAATATGGAGATAAGAAGTAACTGTGAAAAGCACGCGCGTGAAAGCAACGCACGCAAAAAGTAGAACTAGAAGTCATTTGCATGGCAAAATCCTAAAGAAAAACGGAGCACTTCCTAAAACAACTAAGGGTGATGACTACATCGAACGATACGGTATATATCATTTTCTGCGATGCTATTGGGTTTGATCTAGTGTTAGAATATAGATTTCCGTCAAAGAATAATAGAGTATGGATAATGAAGAGGCTTAAGTACCTCGAAGGAGTAGTAAAAACATGATGGAAAGTAGGACCTGAAAACCGTAGACAAATAGCTTCCGTTGGGAGGAGTTTAAGTAACAATGAGATGTAGAGTTTTGCATACAATATCTTTCAGGTTCAGGTGCAGTTTCTCTGAACGATTCCCCAATAATCTACAATTAATGAAATATTATTAAATATATTATATACTCTATATAAATTGAACCATTTCCATTTTCTATGGTCTCTGCTCCAAATTATACAAGCTGCCTTTTTAAAAGAAATTGATTGAATCATCGGTAAAGAATTATTTGAAATGGATTCTTACAATGAGTTAAGCATTTCGTCTAAGTTAACTAATATATTTCCAACTAGCTGTGCCCGCGACTTCGTTGATGTAAATTTGAAAGTTTATTTATAAACTCTAATTATTTATGTATTACATAACTCTTACAACATAATATTTATACAAAAAAAGCAGTTATTGTGTAAAAGCAGCTTACACTAAGGTCCACCCCTGAAACGCGTAGAATCTGTCCCTGTGCTTTATTGATATTCATTGCATAACAAAGACTACTGTGAATTGGACTCGTTTGAAATGAAATGGAAAGTTGCTTGGGATGAGAGGGATTTTTGGTATTAACACCCGCCTTTGCCGCGCATGATCAGCGTTCAATCGGCTATTTCTTTGTGCGGTCGTTTCCGCGAAGCGTGAAATAATATGGCGCTCTCGATCTGTGATTTGTCGAGCTTCCCTTTCGGTGAGGCTTTCCAAAGAACGACTTAAAACTAGGTGTTCTCTAACCATAGCAAGTCTCGTTTCTCGATCCTCAATGGATTCCTGAGATCGAACTAATTTTAGTCTTTTAGCCCCTAAAGATTGAGAAAGATTACACCGTTTTTTCGGCATAATTCGAGATTCCTGAAATAAAATAGAAAACTAATTAGGTAGATGTCATCGATCGTTAAAGAGGCTATACTATCAACGCTCACTATATACAAACGTGGTCCTCTGTTTTGTTCCTAGATAATCGTTCAATAAAAAAGTATAATAATTAATCAAAAATTGATCAAAATGAATTATATCACTGAAAACCTTTTTTTTGAATATTGTGTGACGGCTTCATTCATTCCATTCTATTTTAATAATAACAACAAATAGCCTATTAGAAGTGGTTTTCATTTATCAACCTTATTAAATCTATATCACCAGTAATTTAATACTTACTTTTGAATTGACAAAAAGTTTATTTGATCAGTTATCTCTGAAAACCTGAAAAATAATTTCCCACACTAAATACAATTTATCTGTGTCGAACGAAACACAAAATAAAACCCGTCTAAACAGTCTATCTTACAGCTTGAAATAGATACAGAACAGGTTCGTTAGATGGCACTTATAATATTAACACTACAATTATGGCTAAAATCATCTTATGATTTATTAATTTTTCCATAGCAACGACTTAATATCGAAACAAATTGAAGCAATTATTGAAAGTTTTATGAAAATCCGTCCAGTAGTTCCAGAGATTAGAATGTACAAACGACAGACAGACAGACGGACGGACATTTTTTTCAAAACTTGTATTTTTGTGTTCAGCTACACTTCATTTATCACCTACAATCATTTTTTTGAACAACAAACCAATGGACAGACACACCAATTCTTCAATTTTATTATAGTATAGTATAGTATTATACAAAAAAAATTGTGATCTAATTGACGCCATTGAAAATATTTTTATCAGCAAAATCTGATATAAAACATAAGGATAACTAATATCATGTTTCGTATGAAAGAAGAGTGACTTTTGAGGGCACTAATTTATCTCATATTTTGGTCCCGAGCATCACCGATTATATCCTCATTTGACCACGTGTTAGACATTTAGAAATTCACAGCATTTTCCTCAAACTCTGATTGCTCTTCGATAAGAAATATGTAATGAAATACCCCAAGAGATTAGTTATATCATCTGATCATGTATATCCCTAGACGCGTAAAATTATTTATGAGAAATGTGAAGTTTCCGCTTTGAAGTGAAGTTTCAATTATATATAAATTACTAAGTCCTCAACTTATATGCCAGATACTACCGAAATAAAATAATTTTTACTAGGTATTCTATTTTAATAATAATAAATATTATAATCATACACATTAATGGAAAAGCTTTTAACCCAATCTAAGCACTTTGGTAACTATTTTTGAAAAATCTACACTTTTGACAAGTTTTATTATTCGATATTGTTAAAATTGCTTTTATTTATTTAATATTTTATCGGATACCTTGTATAAACTAAATGAAACGCAAATAAATTTGAAGTATTTACCATACCAAATAAATCAGTTTCTCGAATATGTTATTTGGGCCAATTTGAAATTGTTTACCCACTCATTCGACTGACTCAACAATTTTACATTTCATTCTATATAAACAATAAAGAGCCGTTTTTATGGACATACACAAAAAGGCTTCAACCACATAACCTGATGTTATTTAAATAATGAAAACGAGAACAGAGAGAAACTATGACAAGCGGACTTTATACTTCATTTTATATTCCATTTAATATATATTCAATAATTCAATTTTTTATACATTATTTCTTTTATATAGTTTTTGTTTCCATTAGGGACCTAGGTCTTTCTTTTGGAGCAAGAATCTTAATCGTGATCAGAATAATAAACTCGTGAGGTTACAGTAGGTTAGATCAGTTTAGGTTCTTTAAATTGAAAATGTGATAGTACGAACAGGATTACTGTTGAAAGGATCAACCTTATATTTAAAACAAAGTATTCAACTCAATTATGCATTCTATATAAAAATTATCAGTGTGCTTCGTTATTAACACCATACGAAACAAAGTCAAAGTACCCCAAACGGATCAGTAGCCTAATATTTCAATTCGAATTAGGATAAGAAGTACGTCCATTCTAAATAAGTTTGAAATTAATTTAAGGTGTTCAAGTACCCCTAAATCCAAATAAAAATTGGGTCTCGATATTTCGGATTCACAAATAATGAAGCAAAATTTAGAGAAAAATGAACACTTCATAAATAAAAAAATTTCGAAATCAAATAAACCTCTATCTACTTCGTTGAATACTACAAGGATTACTAAATATACAGTGCTTTTCAGATAAAAGTATCCACCTTTAATAACTTTTGTAATACTGGTATTTAGAAAAAATCCAAAAACACGTCAATTTATGTTGGAAGGGGCAAGCATTATGGCTTATTTAAACTTACTGGAAAAGCCACCCCCTCACCCCTAGCAGCATCCCCTTTATTTTTTTAAATTACTTTTCATATTTTTTATGTAAAATTTGGATACTCCTCTTTGAGCTGATTTCAAAGATGTATAATACTTGTAGGTTAAAGTGGTTAGTTTATGAGATAAACAATTTTTCTTTTAAGAGCACAAATTTTACTTATTATTTACTTTCACCTTATTTGCCTGTACTAAAATGGGTTGTACAACAGTTCAAACTCTTTAATCTTTTTAACTGTGCTATTTATTATGAAGTTACAATAAGTGTTCAAAATGAGTACCATTCACTTCCATACAATGGTATAATCTATTTTGAAATTCCTCTCTGACATTGCTTAATACGGCTGGATTTAATTGTCAACATTCATTTTCTATCCTCTCTCGTAATCATCCAGAGATTCTGGTTGGGTAGCATAAGCTTTTGTTTTTAAATACCCCCATAAAAAGAAGTCTAGGGGTATTAAATCCGGTGACCTAGGTGGCCACTCCATCATCTGCCCCCTTCTACCTATCCAACGAGCGGGGAATGTTTCAATTCTTTCTTGCAAAGAGTAAACCATTTCAGAGAAACAAAATAAATAATGTATCAAATTACACTATCAATAGTGACTACAAATTCTAGTTGACAATGTCAAACTTTAATAAAAAGTAGAGTTTTCTGTTGTTTGGATTTCTTAAGTAGAATAAATAGTACAGTTAAAAAGATTAAAGGGTTTGAACTGTTGTACAACCTATTTTAGTTCAGGCAAATAAGGTGAAAGTAAATAATAAGTAAAATTTGTGCTCTTAAAAGAAAAATTGTTTATCTCATAAACTAACCACTTTAACCTACAAGTATTATACATTTTTGAAATCAGCTCAAAGAGGAGTATCCAAATTTTACATAAAAATATGAAAAGTAATTTATAAAAATAAAGGGGATGCTGCTAGGGGTGAGGGGGTGGCTTTTCCAGTAAGTTTAAATAAGCCATAATGCTTGCCCCTTCCAACATAAATTGACGTGTTTTTAGATTTTTTCTAAATACCAGTATTACAAAAGTTATTAAAGATGGATACTTTTATCTGAAAAGCACTGTATATATTTTTACTTTGTTTTACGTTAAGCAAATCAAAAAAATATTTTATTAGTACTATAAATGCTGTATGACAACAATGATGTGGACATTTTTATCAATTATAAACAGAATAATATACTATAGCAATTCTTATGAAAGACATCCGATTAGAAATGAAACTCCTTTGTTAATGTCCTAAGCTCATTTTCTATTCTCTAGGTATTTAATTTTTTTTAATTAAAGGAACGATGAGTAAATCCTGTTAGTGTGACACTAAGGAGGAAAATTGTTATATCCACATTGCGTTTCTCAAAATATATGATTATGATTAAACGGAAACAAGTGAAATTCTTCTAGGATAATGACCAAGGCATTGAGAAAGAAATATGAAGACAGTTAACTTGGTACTGTTACGATATTATAACTATCAACCAGCTACCTATTTCCTACAAAATATGTACCGAAACAAAGTGCTCAGCCCAATAAAGACAACTTTAATTCTATTTTTCACCTCGCTGAAAATAATTCAACTCACTACTTTTAATTCAAGTGGATTGGGTTATGGCAGCTCTCAACTATAATCTTTTGGAAGGTGGTATATCAATTCTCTGATATGGTGACCTAGCCCTACCCTAGAAGATGCTCAGCTGCGATTTACATTTATTGTTGATTTAGAATTTTTCAGCCGAAATAGACTTGAAAGTCTCGAGAAAATAATGATTTAAATTAAATACCAATAAAGGCATTTAAGATATTACAAACTGTTCAAGAATCAGCAATGAGCAATTCAGTTCTAACTTAATCTGATACACTAGAAATGAGTATACCTTAGAAAACTAAGGTATACTCATCGTCGTTCCTCAGGTTTAATGTGCACACACGATGCTCTTATTTTACACTGAAAACACCAAACTAACTCAAAAGAGTTGACCTTCTTAAGTCTTCTTCTTAACCCAGTATTATAAATGAGCTGGATAGCCTCGACATTGATATGATGATGAAGTCTTTCTTCATAACTCTTTGCTAATTTCTTAATAGTCTGGTCAATAGTGACCATTTTCAGGTCCCTGTGGAGGTCAGTATTTCGAATGTACTAAGGGGTATCTACTAAGCTCCTCAATGTTTTGTTTTGGAATCTTTGGATGATTGATAAATTGCCTGCCTTGGTGCATTCCCATAGTTACATACCATAGGTCCATATAAGCTGAAGTATCTCCTTATAAAGTATGAATAAAGCATAAGCTTATTATATAGAAGCAGAGTGGAGTTTCTTCCAATTAGCCAGTACATTTTTTTATAATTCTTCTCTTCTCTTTTTTTCTACAAAAAATGTTAAAACTGCTTCAGCTGAAAGTTTACCATAACACCAGCACTCACAATTACACTGTATTACACACGTTTCGATAACCAAGTTATCGTCTTCAGAAACTAAAGTTTACTGCAGTTTAACTTTAGTCTCTGAAAACGACAACTTGATTATCGAAACACATGTCAGATAGTGTAATTGTGAGTATTGGTGTAGTGTTTCAGTATATATGTCATATAGAAAGAACATTCCAATAGATTTATATGCATGATTTGCAAAATGCCTTTCTAAATATTCGTATTGTGCAAATTTCCTCTACTTTACTTGTACATATACAATTTGTGAAAAAAATTTTCGATCTTCTTTGAACCAGGAACAATTACCCAACTTCCGAATCTTAACAGTAGAAAATAATTATTATACTATTTAGTATTTATACGTAGTTATTATTATGTAGTGAATCCTATAACAGTACGGTCCTGGTCGACTGTACGGAGAATTCATTGGTAAGTATTTGTTACGGCGTTATTTTACGAGTGCAAATTATAAATTCATTGGTCATCTGTTGTACAGTCGCTTTAAAAATGAATGTCTCAACAAGAAATTACGGACAATTTATATATTGATAAATATTTATAACGCATTCTTGTTGAAGTGCAAATAGTCGTCGAAACTATCAATGTTTGACCACACATCGATACTGTACTCGTGCCAGAATGGCAACGGAAGAAAATCGAATGGAAAAAAACAATATAAGTGGATATATGATGGGTTGACAAACAACAGACGTTTATGGATGATTTGGTTTACAAATAAGAACGGTATTCAATGAGTAGTTTGTATAATACCAGGAACAGTATTTCTCATTTGAATCATTGAATCACAAGGGAAAAAACAGAATTAGAGAGTATTGAAAATATAGGAAAAATTTTTTACACAAAGAAACAAATATAAACGCTTCTACATCAATCTGCTACTGTAAGAAATTAGTCAAAATAAAACGGTGCCATTGAAAGGAGATATTTATAATAATTCTGATAGCAAGAAGTGGACTAAAAGTTAATTAATAAATTTGACCAAAAACAAGGGAGAAGCTAAATAAATTACAATAGAAAGATGAATAAAAGAATAAATATCAAGACTTGGTATTCTAAAAGATGAGTCATGTAGAAGCTTGGGAAATCAAACGGTGTCAAAGAAATAATTATGATCAATCTGACAGCTAGAAGGGTCAATTAATAAATTTGATCCATAAAATGGAGCAAGTTAAATAATAACTAGGAATCCACAACCTAACTGTGGCAGACGAATATACAAGTTTTCCTTTTGCTTTTTACTACTACTTTCCTCATCAGTAATTTCCTCTCTAAAGTATTTGTTTTTTCAGTCTTTGGTACTCCTCTGTATCTGCATAATGATCAGGGAGCCTCGTTCATATCTGATGAGCTAAAACTTATTTAACATTGAAGTCGTACAACACCCTATAATCCGAGAGGAAACAGCTATACGAACAAAATAATTGGGTTATTTGGAAAAGATTCAGCTTGCTATTAAGTAAAAAAAATTAAATATCACAAAAAGGCAGCAAAATCTGACTGAATCCCTTCATTCAATCAGGACAGTGTTTTGTACTGTAATAAACTGCACGCCACATTAACGTATGTTCAATCATCTGCAAATATCAGTAAATGGTTGTTCATTTCCTGCTTGGCTATCTACTCCTGGTCCAGTATTATTATAAAACAAATGAGGCAAACCAAAAATAAGCCACGTGTGGAAGAGGTTGAGCTTTTAGTAGCTAATTCTGGCTAATACATGTTCGACTACCAAATGATAATGAGGTTACTGTTTTAAAACGAGATCTAGCTCTGAGGGGAAACCTAGTTATGCGAAAAAATCAACAAGGCTCAGAAGAGGAATACCAATATGTGTTTTCGTCAGATCCGTATCAAGAGGTGGTGCCAGTATCTTCCAACAGTACATATGTCTCCAGCCGACCATCAGTCCCGATCTCACAGTCATTCTTCCATCACATTTACAACGGCTCCAACATGAAAGAAGTCCTTCCATCTATAGACTACATTTAAAGCTAGGTGAAAAAAGAAAATGACCGGGGATGAAATTACTATATTAATTTTATTTTTATTTACCTTATATTAAAATTTTATGTCACCATCAGATACATCTCTTATGTCAGTAGTTCAATTTTTAGTTTATTAAAGCCTTTATTTCCTAGGTTGTTTATTACAAAATTTAAATTATTCAATATATTTGTAGTCTTTTACGATGAGCAGCTAACAGAATGTTGTGAAGAGAGTAAAGGGCTTACAAGTTGTTGATTTTTATTAACTTCTTTATCTTCATCTACATAGTAGAATCGCAACAATTCTTTGGGCTATGTTTATGTTCTGGTTCTATGAAAACGAATGAATCATTATAAGAATCTTCTTACTCTTCACAAAAGCATAAGTCTTTCAAGGAACTGTTTCTTATTACTTGTAGACTAATAAACTCATTATGTACCATTAGAAAATTTTATTACTGTTTTCATTCCCTCTATCAATTGCAAATAGATGATGCTGCCATAATAAGATCATAGCCTACGGGAATTAATCTTGACCACTGAACATCTTTCATTCCACTTAGATAAGATTTATCGGAAGTCAAACTGGTGTTTTGTATGCTCGATTTATATAGCAGAAACGACATATCCAGAATTCTAGAAAGTGAACAAACAAAACCTAATAAATAATATGATAGCCCAACAACAAAACAAAAAACAAATCGCTGCTATGATAAAAGTATTTATAAAGACAAACCTCAAACGAATTCCCTTTTCGCCAAGTTTTAGACTTTCAATATAACCGGACAGAACCGGCTTCATGGTACATGTCGGGACGAGTTTGTGATAATATATATATATTGTGGTAAATTTTTTGCATTGACAAGAAGTTGGAATGTGCTTTTTAATAAAATCTTCAAATTTTGTAATACATAATCGTACTCAATTAACCTAAAAAAATACCACATACTATGATTGAGGTTATGTTCGACAATATGAAGTTTACAACGAAAATATGTTAGGTGAAAGAGAAGTATTTGAACCAGTCACAAAATGTATACATAGTGAAATCTAAGGTAGAAGCTTGAAAATCTTGGATACTTTTTAAGTATTTCTGTTGGATAGGTTCGCACTTATTTCATCTTAAGGTACAAGAAAAATATTTATACTACTAATCAAAAGATTGTACGAAAAATGATTCAGAAATAACTAACAAATTGAATTTAACACACAGACATAAATTTTTCGAGGAATTCATGTAACGTCATTTACCAGAGATATAATAAAGATTCTTTCAGTTTGTGGATAAAAATGATCTTGTGAATCCAAAAAATACAGAATTTTGGCTAAAGGAAATTTTACCAAAAAAAAGGAAATGTCAATTTTAACACCAAAACAGTTGCTTTCAGTGATGAATGTATGCAGTATTATTAACAATTTCAAAATTAAAAAAAAAAATAAAACAGTGATACTAGACTATAGTTATAGCAGATGCAGACAACGACTTTAATCAGAATAATGGTTAGATCAAGAAGAAACTTCAAAAATATCTTTTATTTTCCAGATTTCTAATGAGTAACTGTAATGTCACGCATTGATTACATTTGTAATCAATACGTGCTCATTTATATCAGATAAATGAAAGTTTGTATTGAAATTAATTGCAATAAAATATTTAACGCTTTATTCAAGACCATTCAGAACGCCCTCTTTGTTACCAGTTATTAAAGAACATAAGGCTATAATTAAACTAAACTATATAAATAATTAATCTCTCTATTGATTGTTCATTTTGTTGAATAAAATTTTAAAATAGAAATGATGAAGAGTATACAATCGTTAAATTCTAATTATTAGTTATAGTAACTTAATTTATGATTGTGATTTCATTAGTAAAATCAAGAATATAGAATGGTGCAACTTCATAAGTAATTATATCATTATACGAAAGAGAAATAAAAGACTCTTTAAACTGTCTCATAACGAAGAAGTTTGGAATTATTTATTATATCTCAATATTTTATTGCAACTATGGCGATTTGGAAAACGCACTTCAATTTAAATCCGTTTTATAGTTTAATGATCTATCTCAGCCTCTTTAGTTTGAATGCGATTATACCATAAAAATTACTTTTTTGATTGGGCTAATAAAATATTACTTGGTTTATTAACGAAATAAATGTTTGTAGTATCTTTTTTAATGATCCCATCAAAAGTTATTGCCATAATTCGTTCACTTCTACGAAACGTTGTTAATAAAGAATTTCATACAAGGAATTAAGTATCTTCTTCTTGCTGCATATTTTGTTAATTCTTATAAGCGTTAGTATTTTGGTATGTTATGTCAGATACACTCACCCTTTCACGAAACGGCGCAAACACATGGCCCACACAGCCACGCGAGATACCTATCCTCCAACATCATATCGTTAATCAGTTATTTCGAATGTAGAGACCTCATCTAGAAGTCGCCAAACTTTATTGAAATGCAGTAAACTACTTTTTCAAAATACAAAATGCTGCTCCAGATATTCCTTAACATTGATAAAACTCCACTTTAGCCTGAGTACTAATTTATTTCACAAAAAATCTCCATCAGCATCTTATTCTAATGACTACAATAATGACGTGCTATCAGTTTTTATTATAGAAGGAAGCACTTATTAACCTGCCATTTCTTGTGGTTTTTGAATACTAGTAGCGTTCCTTTTGTATGAAATCTCAGATAATTTGACTCTTTCCTTACCGAAGCAGCACCAACTTTTGTTTTTCGGTAATAAAACGCGTCTTGGGTTAGAATACAATGAACTGAATAAATGACTCAGTTTATCATTCCATTTGACCCACCATATCAAGGGGCTGATATTATCGGTTAAAAGTTGAAATAAATCGTATGATTTGCGGAAGGAAAGCTATGATTATGAATCTCAATTAAGAAAGGATTCTTATTCTCGTATTTTCTTTTTTACTTCGTACAAAAATGGTTAGGAGAAATCGAATAATAATTATTTGGACCGCCAGAAAACGAATTAAGTACCAAACTTTGTAACAACACAATTATTTTTCCATATATGATGCTTTGTTTGATGCTTTTAAACAATTCGATGTAGTTACGTAATTTTTTTTGTCCACCCATTTTACAAATCGTTTTATGTTAACAAATAGATACAACTACATTTCGCCTATGTTCTACCCAAAACAAATTCTAATGGCAACGATCCTTGTATTACTTCATTAAAGATTCACCACCTACAATATGACGTTTGGTCTGTTATTTTATCATTACTGATGATTAACACTCCTTTTTTTGTCGGTTTAGGACACCCACTGAGAATATAGGAAGATTTCATGGCGTATTCCTTACGGTCATTGTGGGTGTTTTAACAAATAAGAACAGTGATGTAGATAAAAATGTTTTGCAAATAATTTAATTTTCTCCTTACAATTCTTGGTAACATTCATTGAATAACTATTCTCAAACACCCTGTAAATTCTGATGAATCGTTGTTACGCTTCATTACAAACTTCAATCAACCCATGAAAGGACTCTTTGATTACCTCCCAAGAATTAATAAAACCAGACTGATTTTTTTAATCGAAACAAGAGAGTCTGATTCTTATTTTGCAGGTATCGAACAATATATGTAGTGTTAACCATCGTATATTAAGAATAGATGCAAATTTAAAAATATCCAATGCCTCGATAATTCACTATAAATATATAATCCGAAGCGAATTTCTGAAGAGAGTTTCATGCAATTATAGTATAGACGATGAAATAGAATACACCATATGCAAGACAAGTTTGAGTGGCAATTGATATTTTCCCATAACGTTTTCTTAACTTAGCTTCTTTTAGAAAAATAACCATCTGGCTAGTTCATCAAAGTTTGTACTAAACCTACTGACAATGAGCTTATTAAACTTCAATATTGATTACCTTTAATTGGATGATTTTTGTAATGTCCCTCGTGTGAGGGTGAACAACGAATAGCTCAAGAATTATTTAAAGCGTGATACAAATATTGGAATGGTCTAAATTTAGATTAGTGCTTGCTTCCGGATTTTGTCAGTTGCATTCAATCAAAGCACTTGTTATATACTAAGAACTATACAGAGAAACTAACCTTCAAACTTTTTATCGTGATAATATAATAATTTAAGACTATTTGCAAGTAGTATCAGCAATTTAAACATAGAAATAAGTCACTTAAGATACTAGATATCCTCAAACTTACAATGAATCTTCCATCGTTTCAAGGCGAAAAATTGTGAAATCTTAATTTCACAAACTTTTGTCTTATGATATATATGATAGCCAGTGTCTTTAGATAATATTGGTTCATCCATTGTGATTGTTATTTGGATCTATCAGATCACATTCAACAAACTTTTCAAAAAATTATGTGGCTGCAACGATTCGGAAAATTTTAGTGATCGTCAGTCAATACATTCGTGACCTAGCAAGCTCAAACTGTTCTATAATGATACATTACAGGAAAGATTTTCCGAAATTTTTATCGTTAGTTATAATTTATTGAACATTTTCGTCTTCATCACGTAGATCTACTTGCTATAAACTAATAACAGTTAGTATTTCAAATTTGGCGGGTGAAGCAATAGTGACAGCCATACTTACTTGACAGGAAATGGCGTATCGATCTTAACTGTGACATATCGTTTGGAGAAAGAATTGCACAACAACAAAAACAGTTTGTTGTATGCCTGAGCGATCGGAGGTTGAAATAAACCTTGTATAAAGTGGACTTACATCGAAAAATTTCAATCGATGGTTGTGTATGTTGGACAGGCTAGGGGATCTGTTAATATACGATTTAGGGAGCATTTAGAATATACATATACCTACAGAACAGTCGGATATTACAGAAAACGTTGTAAATCGTAATCTTATAATAAATAATAGAAAATTATTACTAAAATGCATTCAGCAGTATATGTCCAGTGCATTTAAGATTGTGAGATGGTTCCTAAGATTTACCACTGAAGTTTTTCTGCGAAAAAAATTTCATTGACGTGGATATTTAGTAAATATATGCGAAATACTTAAGGAAGCTTCAGGATATATTTGGCAGATTTTGTATACGAGTTGTATATGGAAACGCTTTGGTGGTTGAAAATGAAGAGCAATAGGCAAGTTTCAATAAAATTTTTATCATCACTCCTGTTGATTAACCATTCACAAAAATTCAGAATTGCAGTTGGCTGAATTGTAGTTGCATGGCCCTACCCACATTTTATAATTTCTCGTCAATCAAATGAAAACTTTTTGAAACGCAATTTTTCTTTCCAACATAAAGTACAAAATTATAATTACGTCAAGTAGTTATTACTATTTACAATAGAGAAGAATTTAAGATTACGAATAAAATTAGGTTCATTGCAGCTCAAAAGTATGAAAAACTGTGTCGGCTTTTCATTGTTGAGTATTTCTTACCAGGATCGAATCAATAATTAGGTAAATATTTGTTTCAACTATATTACTAATACGTTTTTTTAAATAGTCGGAAGATTTTCTTAGTGTGTTTTCTTTTAACTATCTTGTACTCATTCTTCTCTCTCTCTCTCTCTCTCTTCTTTCTTCAATATAATTCCAATTATATCAAAATTAAAAAGAGTTAATTCGTAAAATTGAAGCTGATCAATTTTGTACGAAACTTTCGGAAAACGTCCCTCCGGTCCTGTTAAAAACATTTCAAATGATTGATGACTTTGTATATTCTATTACATAACAAAGATTTGTTATGTTCTCTTAGAATTGTTATTGTAACTATTAACTAATTCATCAAAGTTTATTTCCTTTATAAAAGCTCGAGCTTATTTATATTTTTGCCTTCATCCATATTAGCTGCATCGGGAACACCAAAAGAATTACGTGGTGCAAGTCATGCTGGTATTCATGAAAGTTGTTCGACGATTAGGCAGCTGCATAATTTTTATTTTATTTACTATATACGAACCATTCGATAAATCGAGCAATCTAAACGAATCGTTCTAGATATACTAAAGTGAAAACAAACTATCGAAATAACTTCAAAAATAGGCTAACTAAAAAAGTAAGATCAGAGCAGCTATAATATTATCCAACAATAAAGTTTTTATACAAAAATTATATATTTGTTATATTAAGTAGATTGACTTGACTAATCTTCCTTACTATCGCTTTTAGTCAATTAAAATCTTCTTCATTAGAAAATACATACTTTATAATTGCTAATGTTGAGGCAGAAAGTGGTTAGAAGAGAAGTCGTACTTGATAAAAAACTTGTGGTTCCCAACAATAACCAAGAACTACCTGCGCCTGATCTCTGTAAGAAAGTGACACGTGTCATTCCTTATCAAAGGAAACTCATTTTATAGATTAGTTGGAGGACTCAAAGTCTATCAAGACATTAGTATTGAAAATGACCGCATTTTAGAATGGGTCCAAAGCTCCGAGTGAAAAAATCTGGAGACTTATTATTATTCATATTGGCAGTAACGACAAATTACTATGATATGTCCATGTGTTTCCTCTCTCAAAACTTTTGGACAAGTAATCCAGTGCAATGAATTATGATTCATTCACTACTGATACAATCATCCAATCTAAACGATCTAGTGACTAGATGTAATGTAATAAATAAAAATGAGTGTCTAGAATTGTTGTCATGGATTTAAGATGATAAATCGATATTCACTGCAATAGAATGAATAGCCAAACGAAAGAAAGATGTAGAACTATGGAGGGTAGAGTTAAGGAAAACCGTCTTGTATGAGGTATTTGTTGAAAAAGTTGTCCAGCTGTAACTAGCAGTTATATATTTCATGTAGAATTTTCGGATAAATTGAAATAGTTATGAGTTTCAAAAAAAATTTCTACTCTAATCCTACTCTAATAGTTTATGGCGCTCTTTTTAAAATTCTTCTACTTGTTACCATAGCGCCACCTTAATTTCCTTAATTTCAACAGAGACTTTTCGATACACCGAGACGGGTCTCCTTATTTCTACCCTACATAAGTATAACGATAAAAAAGGAAGACCCAACAAACGAACGGTTCTTCGCAGAATGCGGGTAGGCGGGTACAGCTGCGACTGTGTAACCTTTCATATTAAATTTCATTAAAAACAATAAAGATATAATAACAAGTCCACAGCAGGGATAAAATATAGGAATCGCATTTTCAAGAGGCTCATTAGCATTCTACACTGATGGCGAGAATATGGACATGTAGGAGCAGATATATATGGCTCCAAAAACCAAATTTCCTATCCCATTTGGCTCAGAACGTTCCAGTTCCAAGCGGAAATATGTGCAGTCGGCAACTACAGCAGATCCACTCTCCAAGTACTTGATTCTTGTAAACTTCTCACTCACCGGGTGCAAACAACAAAGCTACTCTAATTTGGGTACCTGGCCACATCGGAATAAACAAGCTGATCACCTGGTGAAGAAAGACAGGGTACTATTTTATAGGACCATAACCTTTCGGTAGGAAAACCACGAGAAAGTCTGAAGCAATTTAAGAATTTTTTTTATTCTACTAATTGGATTCAAAGTTTTTTCGTTATTCACTCCTATGAATTGCAACCTGAATAACTTTGAGGAAAAATATTTTGTTGTGGGATTGAGACAACGTAATAATGTTGAAGCTAGTCAGTGGCCACAAACCTCTCCTTGCAATTGGAGATATTATAATATCGACAAAAAGGTCGATTGACATCATGCTCTTCAGAGGAGATGTAATCTAATATTCGTCGAGGCATTAGCCAGGAAAGTAGTTGTTTTCTCCTTTGAAGAACGGCAGAATACATTTACAATATATATCATTACTTATTACACTGTTATACCTTGGACTATTTTATTAATGTTTGATTAAACGAACTTGCATTGTAATATATTCATTATAAATGAATATCATTTTAAGTAACAACAATAATTATTTCCAACCATGAATAATAGGAACGTCTGTTTATCTAATTAAGTAATATAAATGACGTTTTCATGTTTAAACTAAAAAAAACTCTAGTTACTGAATCAAGTGAATTAGTGTAAGAGATAAACTTGAGAAAAGAACGGCCACGACCTAAAAGTAGTCAGTATTTATATTGACAATAATATAGTAATTTGCTAGACAATGTATTGCATAAAGCTAATGCTTCGTTGCATTTGTGCAATAATAGCGTTAAATAGGCACCTTATCAGTTATGAAATCTTCATTTAGTTAAATGATATTTGAAATGGATTCAAGGAAAGTGAAAACAATTGTTTGTTTTTTGACCTGTTGCCGGTGCTTCTCTTTCAATGATGTAATTACGTTTCTTCACATATGCACTTGTAGTACATTTATTATTATTTGTAGATCTAGCTGACTATTAATTTACTGTTAAAATATATAATAACAAATCATAGACCAAAATATTGTATCAGGATATAGATATACCTGTTAGTAACTATAAACGCATAATCAATCAATATCTTGAGGTAACTATCACAAGAAATGGCTTAGAGACTGAGGAAATCAGAAGCCGAAGCTATCGTTTTTGAAGTTTTTGAAGGAAGTATAGACTAGACAAAGCAACAAAAGAAAATGTAAAAGGAACCGTGATAGTAAATGAAATAGTAACTCCTTAAATTGAACAGTGAGGTTTGAAATGATGTGGACACGTTCTTCGAATATAAGACAAATGATTTCAGTAGACACTCCAAGGAAGAAAGAAAAGAAGCAGATAATGTTTGTGAAAATGGTTAACGTAGAACTGGAAATAAGCTGTACATACAAGTGATAAAAGTGATAAAAATTAAATATTTCGATCGAGCACAAACATTCAACGTGGAAAACGTGCAGTATCAATTTGACATTTAACAATTCAGGGTTGACTTGAGTTTTTATATTAACAGTGAGAATTTATTTCTATGTGAGGTAAGAAATTATCTATTAAAATTAAAACAGAAACGTCAATGTTGTTTCAGTTTTATGTTGAGAAACCTTTGGAGTATTGTGGCTAATTTTTCAATGATAAACTCACTCCTACGTATTCCTATTATTTCACACTCAAGAACTACTACAAACTGGACTGTCTGATATTTATTCAAAAAGTGATTGAAGGGGATTTTGCGCACTATGGCTTTAAAAACAATGAAACAGATATACCTAAATTCGGAAAGGTTTATGCATTAGAAACCAATTAGAATAACATTAGAATAATTTATACCAGTATAACAGCTCATCACTATCAAAGAGGATTTTCGTCGAGGGTTTCTGAGGTAGCTTATAGTTGCATTACTATATATCAATAGTTCGCAAAACACTGATAAACTATTAAAAATATATGATGAAAATGGCTGATAAAATAGATGTTAATAATTGAGTCCCATTTCATGCCTTTTTCTCCCCCTTGGACCAAAAATATTCCCATAGACACCTCACTCTCCGCTTACAATAAACATAAATCCCCTAACGCTTCTAGAGAAAGTTTTCCTAGAAATTCTGCATAAAAAATCCTTTAACTTAATTCTCTATACGGATGCCTTCACAGCTGAATCCGGTGTCGGTTGCGCAGTCACTACAAACAACGAACTAATAAGTTCTTTCTGGTTTCTTCCGACGTTTAGTGTACACACTGGTGAATTATACAATATCCTTCAAGCTTTCAAATTTATCTCTCCGCTCCATTAACATATCGCCATATGTACTGACTCTCTCTCATCCATCCAGTAGTCCAGAACATTCACGACATGTACCAAATTCTCATTGCTCTTGATATAACAGTGTCTCTCTTATCTGGCTTGCTTTCATCGTACACTGAAATCGGTGGAAACTAATCTGTAGATAGCCATGCCAAAGAAGCCACAAAGACTCCTCCTGAAATCACAGTTCACTTTGGTCTGAAGACTTCAAAAACCTCATTTAAGAATCTTGGCTCTACTTTTTAAGTAGAAGAGAAGCTGTGACAATAAGAAGACTCCGCATCAACCACACAAAACTTACTCACGGCTATTTGATGTCGTCAGAAAGTCGTCCTCTCTGCCAAAGTTGTTATGTCTGTTAAGCACATCTTTACTGACTGCAGAGAATACTCCACCGCATACCAGCAGTTTGATATGAAAACCAACCTCAAGAAGACACTTAACTGCCCGACATAAATGAAGAAAATCAATGAAAAGGAATATAACTTATAGACTATTAATGATAAGAGAATGAAACGCGAATTTCATGGCCGTAGTATCTTGGTCAGTCAGTATACATTTCTTGATGTCGAGATTTAGCTTTATATTGAATAAAGATGGTTTCATCACATAATTTATAATCAACACCTTGAAGGTAATATATCAAGGCCGAGAGGATCGCTATATGATGGTGTATTACTGATAACATTCACTATTGATGGTCAACACATCAGTACTATTTTATAAAGAACGTGACTTCTAAAAACTTGGAATATATATAACGGTTACTGTAGTTATAATAATTTAATTATGTACAGTTTCTAGTATTCTACCCATAAAAAATATGACCAAGCTCCATACTGCATCAGACACAGCATTTTGTCACTCTTGAACTGGCTTTAAGCCATAAAAACATTTATAAGATCATTAAATATTCTTATCTATAGAACTTAAAGACAATTGGTAATAAGAAAAGTCAACTCGAATCTCATGGCCGTAGTATCTTGGTCTAGTATACATCTCTGGATGAGATTTACGATTCTATAGAAAAAACAAAAAATAATCAATTTACGAGATTAGACTGACGGACAAGATATCCTTGAAGGAAATATATAAAGGTCGAGAGGATCACTTTAAATTAGCTTAGTATTGCTGAAACAAAATTATTTTCTTAAGAACTTTGAAAGTACCTCTCAACTGTATATAAAATCAATTTTTCATAGTGACTAACAAAAAATATTTTGAAATTTTTTGAAAGAATTTGTTTTTGCTAGAATTCTCGTTCATCTCGTTAACTAAAAGATTTGTGAAAAAATCATTAATATCATAGTTTTGACGTTACTTCATTTTCGAAACTTACGTATTTCTGTTAATCCAATCAAGAGTTATCTCGAGTTATTGCAGATTAGGTAATGCAACCTGATCGTTTATAACGGTCAATCTCGAGAACTAGAGACAATTTGTTGGCCTATGTAATAAATTCCATATATAGTTAATGAAGAATAAAATAATTTATTGCTTATCTACTGAAAATGATTATTATTATTCGTAGAAGATTATGAGATTATTCCATGATTAAAATGGTTGCTGAGAAAATGAAAGCGCTCCTATGGTGAATTCGAGAGCAATAATTTTAGAACGGTATTAGCGAAAAATTGATTTCGTATTCGATTTATTGAACACCATATGGTGAACCGAAGAGATATTCTAGGTTAAAAGTCAATGAATATGTATTATTTCTCAATCGGAACTAACATAAAACACAATTATCGAAACTGTTATCTGATTGTGTGAAATAATTTAAAATGCTGAACTTGTCAAGATTTTAAAATTATGTTCATTTTATACAAATATTTTCGACCGTTTTTTTGAATATATGGAAATACTTTTCTGAATCAGGCACGATCTGTGTCGTAAAACCAGTGTCGACGCAGCGGGTACCACAGAAAAACAAATATCTACCTTAAGCGACCACAACTTTTTTTGAGTCAGATGAGCAATAATTGTGGTTGAGGTCGGTGAAACACATTCAATATAAATACATCATTACTTGGATTTACTCGTGAAATTGACTGGTTAAACTGGGTTTGATTATTGACATACTAAACAGTTAGTTTCGGATATATTTATTTATTTCAACCGCTTCAATGAGGACGATTCATAGGAAATAAATAAACCCTTCATGTCTTGTCGTGTTACGATTGCCTGTAACAGTACGGTGGCAAAATTAGAATTTAAAATCTATATAACAAAAAAATACAAGTCATATGCATTTTTAGTTTTAATCAATATAAGATAGACAAAGCAGGTTTTATTCTTTGAAAATTACATCTTCCAAATGTTGGTCGTTACGTCGGACATATTCTTGGAACCTGGCTTCAGTATTTCTTACCACTCCCTGGAGAAGTGTGCCACCGAGATGCCATTGACTTCGCGAACGATATTTTCTTTCAGTTCAGAGATTGTCGCCGGGCTTGTTTCATACACTTTACTTTTGAGAAACCCCCACAGAAAAAAGTCCATGGGGGTAAGATCCAGGGACCTGGGTGGCCAAGGGATGTCATCGAAATGACTTATCAATTTGCTAGGGAAGAAATCACGAAGCAACGCCATGGTCTCAGTAGCAATGTGTGGCGTGGTGCCTTCTTACTGAAAACATGTCTGTGAAGTGGAGGCAGGATGTTCGCTCATTATTGGAAATAAATAATCGTTGAAAATTCGCCTATAAGCAACACCGTCGACGGAAATTGCTTGACAATGACGATTTTCAAAAAAATAGGGTCTAATCATTCCCCTGCTTGACAACGCACACCAAACCGTCACTTTGGAACTGTGAAGTGTCTGTGTATGTTTTCAGCGGGGGTTTTTCTTTTAGAAGACCAATAACGACAATTTTGGTTGCTTACACATGGGTTTCATCACTTCAAAAGATAGTGTTCACTGTGCGAAATCGCTCCAACATTGTCTCACAGAAATTTTCACGAATATTGTGATCATTAGGATTGAGCACTTGCACAATTTGAATTTTAAATGGATGAAATTAAGGATCCTTCTTCCATAATCCATGCACTATAGTTTTTGCAAGTCCCAAGGCAGCCGCTCTCTTGCGAACGGACTGTAGTTATTGCTCGGAACCTGCGCATCCATGATCGAATCAAATCTCCACTTGGGGCGTCACGTAACCGTCGAATATTGTAACGTGAGCAAAATCGAGCAATTGTAGACGATCATTGGCTTTGAAATACCTACGCTTTGATTGCAAACACACGTTGTTCACCCGTCTACTGCGACATCGCGACTAAAGACGATGTCAACGCTGACCCCTCTCCGCCCCTCCACTCTATGGTTACGAAGAACGTGGTTTTTTAAAACTTGAAACATATAGTTGAAGTCAAGGAAATAAACTGACGTTACGATAATCATTACAGTTTGATATATGTAAATTTTTTTCACTTTTTTATTTCTTAGACCTTTTGATATGTTTATATTTCCAAATGTTCTTGAAGAACATAAAAGAGCATAAAAATTTCTAGTATTGTATCCACAAAAACTTTCCTATGAGCAGACGTCTCATCTGCTGCACGCCATATTTTTTATATCTCTAAATATGACCAAGTCAAGAAAGTCAACATCCCTATTTCTTCGTGTTGGATATCCATAAACTTGAATATCTTTCTAGCATCTTATAAAGTCATTTATATTCCATACACTTAGTGCTAGTTTTGAATTGGCGTCATTTGAGACATCTACAAGATCATATCAAATATTCATATAAATATTTATATAATCAACTCTTTCCTCTTATGCATGAATTGCATTTCCAGAAACTGCTCAAAATCATTATAAAGATGGTAAGTTTTCTTTTGATTTTCTAATAAAAAATGAACTGTAAGAGTTTAACTTTCCATTTTTTCATTTTATTCAATTACTCTAAAATTTAATTACCTTTAAAAATGACCCATCACACTGCCACTGTTTCATTCTTAAAACATGTGACTTGAAGTAATATAATGAAATATTTGATTATAATACCATATACGGCAGGTTAGCGTGACTTTTGGCTTCTAAAATTTTTAAACGGAGATATCTAATTAGTTTTTGGTCAATCAACAGGTATTTTACATACGGTTGAAGTTCAAGACGGGTTCAAAATAACGTTAGCTCGTAGGTGGAATTTTGTTTGTTAGAATAAACATTATCACTAGTATTTTTATGATTAAAATTCATTCGAATCGAATAAAAACAAGGAAATGGTGTTGGTAAGTGACACTCATCGATATTATCCTGTTAGTGAGAGACGTATTGATACAAAATTTGGTTATTTATTATAATTCTCTCCAAATATATTTAAACAATAGTTTTATTTTGTTTTTTATACTGATTTATACAGTATCGTCTTGGATTCAGGCTAGTAACGGTAGATTTTTTACTTCTACTAATTTTACTCTGGATAATTGATAGAAGAAAAATCTAATTTTTTTTTAATGTTAATAGTATTATAGAAATTTACATTCAACACCTGCTGAATGTTATAATAAAAATTTATCGTGAATGATTGACATGAAAAAAATACATCTATTGATTTTCACAATCACTTAAATAATTTTTATGTTCCACTTTATCAATGTTTTCAGTCATGAAGGTATCATTACATAAATAACAATTAAGTGAACTTCGATTTATTCTTCGTTTCTAGCAAGCAATATGTGAAATTTCTAACTCTTGTTTGATGTAAACAGCTCTAAAGCTACCTTTTCATCAAAACATCAGTCGTTTCTCATAAATACAGAATTCTAAGTTTGCTATAAATTTTTATTTTGACTGTTCTTTCTTATACCATAGATTTCATTGTAATTTGTTTTCACCATTAATTTTCTTGATGTACCGGGGTGGGCAACTAAGAGCGACTGACGGCCTTCTCTCGGGAACGAATTATATTACAGCGTCAGGGAAAAAAAATTATTATGAAAGTGGTCCCCAGAAATACATGGAAAATATTTTCAGAACTATAGGTCCACTAATAGAGGGCGTATTTGAAAATATAAAATTGAAAGAGCTTTAGTCCAATAATACAAAATATAAAATTCTAAGCAATTTAATTAGCAACTTTAATGCTAGAGATTGTTGTTTCCTATATTTCAGATATTGTTATTTCTCATGAAAAATTTAAATAAAAGCCTAACAGTTTGAGGAAATGTTTTGAAAGTAAACTAAATTATCATCAAAATAACGAAAACCGCATTTAGATATATCTTCTTTCTGGCGCGAAATATCATAAGAAATGTTTAAACGGCGAGAATTTTTCTTGAAACCACTTCTTTCAGAAGACATACCCTTAACTGTTCGTCGTGACATATTTTCACAACATGATGGTTGCTTGTCACATCATTCCATATATGTTCGGCATTTTTTCGATACAATCTTAAATAAGAAATATTATACAAGACCTGGAAAATTTGAAATATACAAGAAATAACAAAAGAAAGCTGTAAGAAGAGAATATATGATATTGCATCCAGATCGTTCATTTCCATGTAAAATTATATATTTGTAACCTTGTGTAGGTCTCTAAAAGTTTTAAGAGAAAAACGTACTTGAACTGGTATCCTATGCATCAGTTCTCCAAAGATTTAATTGTAATTTTAATTAATTTTAATACTTCTTATATATTAAATTTTTTTGTGCTATATATTGTTAAGCAGAGGCATAGAAAGATAAAAACGGGTCAAAGATCAAAGTACAAAACTGTTCTTCAAGATCTCGGACTTTCAATTCGACGTATCAATAGGAATAGCACCATAACTTTGCGAAATATAATTTTTTTGGACTCATGCTATCCAATTTCAATCAAAGAAAAACAAGAACTTTATATATTTCTCGATTTTAATGTTTATGTTATTATAAACCAAGTTTGAGGTCTCCTTTGTGAAATAATTTTAAAAAAATTTGATTGTTCACTTGCAAATTGTGTTTACAAAATTCTTTTAAATATAACAAAATTGTAGACAGGGTCACGGCACCAATAGATATTATTGAAAATATATTTTTTACATTTTAAGGAACTAGTACCGGTTATAATTATCAATTGATTTTTTTCTCGCATTTTTTGTATCCTCCTATTTTCAAAAACATTTCCTTAAATTTCATAGCGAAATTCGAAATAATGACAAAATTATAATAGTTCGAGCGCACACGTGTTTTTGGTGCTCTTTAAATATTTTGGAGCGAACGACAGCTAAGCTTTAACTATTTGATTTGTTGCATTTTACCGAAATTTACATGAAAATTGTGAAAAAATTGCCGTGGTGAAAAACGTGATAAAAACCGTTAATTAATAATTAATAATTTTCTATTCAAAGCTGGTAAATTATGATATAAGCTACCTTCCTCTTCAAAAAGCTTTCTGAATTTTTTGTTTCACATTTACCAAATACAAGATTATCTCAGCGCAGTGGGAGGCTATCATTTTCACGGTCTCTACTTTGGCGCCCTCTATAAAATGATGTTGAAGAAAAATAAAGGATTAAAAAAATTTTTTGTAACACTTCACACTTCATTATCAAAAGATGATAAACAAAAAGTTTAATATGGAATTAATATGAAGAAATAAGAAAAAAATATGTAATTATGTGTCATTTATGACCCTTATAACCAGTACTAGTCCTTTAAACACTATATGTTTTATACATAGTTGAATACTGTTAAGAATATTTACACCGATTGTTTTCGGGTATTGGTTTTCATTTTCAGCTCCATTAATTTATAAAAACAATGGTCGGAAATGAATGTTGCATACATTCGATTATTTTCATTGTTTTGTATAATTCAAGGATTTTGTTTGCTCTAAATTTTATGAGTAAGGATCACTAGGTATTGGCTAATGACTATTACATAATGTTATACGATGGATCTTTTTTTTGTTTCAAATTTCGCGTCCACTGACGTTGATAAACAGAATAAAATATGATGATTATACAAAAAATTTATAGAAACCACACTTAAGTGAACACTAATTGGATAGAAATGTTTCTATAAAGTTTTTCAACTTATTAAATTCAACTAATAATTATTATGAACATTTCAGTTCTTAATGGCACAAACAAACATTTATATCGAAAGCACTGATAGATAGGAAGGCACAACATTCACAAGAACTTCAAGAACCGACTCTTGGAACTATACTTTTAACACATATGTGTTTTTTGCAGGATTTTTCTATTCTTACAAGACTACTAACTCTTTCCACATTCTTCTTTTAGGCTACCCTTTCTTTTACCTTTCTGGTATACTCTAAACTATTCTCAATTATTCCTTCTTCGTTAATTTCATTGTTTGATTATCGCATTACTCTTTATCGGCTGTTCTCTCCATAGATTCATTGTAGTGCCTTCTACTCCCTGACTTCAAAACCAGTTTTTCTTATTTATAACCAAGGTTTAAATTTCGCAATGATAAAATCGAGGGAGAAGAAGTCAAGTCAAGTTATATGGAATAGTGAGAAAATTTTTTGGAGGAATAAAAGTGAATAACTATAGAGAAAAAGAACTAACAAATATCTGAAGGATTTGTATAAATACCCATCAATAACAAGACCAAAGAATAAGATGATTGGGGCATACTAAAAGATCGCCGAGAAAAATATTTGCAGTTGAAGAAATGGAAGGAGGTACAAGAAGAAAAAGGAGACCAAAGATAAACTGGTTGAATGCAGTTTTGAAGGTTATTAGAAAGGTAGAGCCAAATTGAAGCGGAAAAGTACAGAATCGCAATCTGTGCAGAAGAATTGTGAAATAAGTTGAAGACCGAGAGAGAGAAAAAAATATATAAACGGTTAATGGCAGAATACACACAATGGAAGTGGGTGATTTATTTATTTTGTTTCATTAAAATTGTACTATAGCATTCTTTTGATGTTTTTAACAATTCCATTAGTTAAAAACCGTACATATATAGAACTAAGGCTGCGAAAATCTTACAGAATTCAGTCAAAAATTTATTTTGATGTTTCAACTAGTAACTATTTATACAGATAATTATTGTCGTGGTTTTTCCAATTGAAAATATATTATACGCAAGACATGAAAAATTTATTACGCTCAACGCTCTTTTAATCTTAGTCTATACTAAAACATGATTTTCTCTCATCATAATTCAATTATGAATATTTTTTATATTTATATATATATATATATATATATATATATATATATAGTATAAAAAACCTACACGATCTGTATTTCTGTCCACGCCTATGTGTCCAACATTTTTCTACGACTGGAACTCTATTGGATTATCGAGGTCAAATGAGTTCGTGACACGGATTTAAGAAAATTTAACATTAGTTTCACTAATCTAATATAATTTGATGAGAATGGCTGCAAATTGGAACCTAATAGGTTAGAATGGGTCATCAATAAGATCTTTATACTTTCAAATTAAATTTTAATACAATTTATAGAAGATATTCATTATATGCGCTACCAAAGACAAGTTAAACTAAGCCTACAATATGATACAATCAATAATTCTTGTGAAAATTTTTACCTGGGCAAACTTAAGATGTAGCAATCAGTTCACTGCTTATAATGTTTACAGTAATACAAAAAAAATTTATTTAGGGGTAGATTATCATGTTATTTTTATGTTTCTAAATCATCTTGATATAAGGTATCTTCTGTCTTTCATAAATAAAAAAAAACGAATTTTAAAACAGAGTTGACCTGAGATCAAGACGATTTAGAAACATTAACATTTATAAAAGGACTAAGAAATGAGAAATTCTCATTTTATTTGATATCGAGAATCGTTTATCATGTTTCTGCTTATAAATAAATGAAAATCTATTTAAATTTAGATAACTATTGAAAAAAACTGAAAAATCACTTTCTTTCAATTAAATATTCCTATTTTCATAAATATTGATATGCTTTTTTTATTTTATTTTTATTTCCACCGATTTTATTACAAAAGAAAACTTCAAGCTCCATTGCTCATACAGGATGCTTTTTTATGGTATGTTCTAGTTTAGGATATTTCCCTTGACCAAAATAGTAAAAGTGTTTGAAGTGCAATTTTTTAATTAGTTTAAGTGCACCTTCTAGTGAACGCAGATAAAATTTGAGCTTAAATGAACCCAGAATTCGAAAAAGCGTTTCAATAATCTATACTTTTATTTCAGATGAATCAAACTTGTAAAGTGTGTGGAGAGCCAGCGGCGGGTTTTCATTTTGGAGCCTTTACATGCGAAGGTTGCAAGGTAGACGATTATTTATTTTTTCTAATATTATGAACAATTTTTTCTTTTGTACATAATTAATATCTATTCTCCATTAAGGCCACATTGAACCAAAATATGGAAAAATCAAAACGTTAGGAAATGGCTACTGTTACTTTGTCTTATGCATAAATATTCTTATTTTATTATGCAGACTTCTGATAAAAAATGCAAAAACACGTCGTGATATTGAATTCGTGAAAAAATCTTGGAAAAATATAAATTTTTTCACTTGTTTCAGCCTAACAATTATTTTTATATTATGGCACTTGTAAACGAAAAAGTTATAGCGATAAATTTTGAATTCAAAAAAAAACATGTGTTTTATTTAATAAAACACATTTCAAAAGATCTCTAATTTCTCGAAACACAGTAGGCAGAATTGTTGCTAAATTTAATGAAACGAAAATTATGCTACACGGATGAGCGACGAAAGAAAATTAAATATTTTGCTGTCATTTAAAGACAACCCTCACGTACTCGTAACTATAAGAGAAATTATTTTACAACAAAATGTAAATAGTCCTTCGTAGAAAAGTTTTTAAAAACGCAAAAATACAAATTTCAATGTATTCATGAAATACGGAGATGATTCGGGGAGGAAATTGGAATTTTGTAAAATTGCGTTGAAAACCTACGTTTTCTTGATGGAGTAGTATTTTCAGACGTAGCAATGTGTGGTTTAAGTGATATGGTGAATCGACATAATTGTCGCTACTGGGCTCGGAGTCAGACAAAACACTCTTAACGCCCCCAAAAAATTAATGTTTCAGTTAAAATCGTCAGGATTAATGTTTGGAAGATCTCCTGGTAGTACTTATGGACCCAAATGCGGTATTTCCAGATCCAAATAATAGGGAATACTTAGATCCTAGTATTTGGTTTTAACAAGACAGTGCACTACTACGTTATGGTGCTGCTATTGCCACCCTCCACGAAAATTTCCATGACTCTTAGAAACACGAAATATCCGTGGCCATCATTTTAACTTTATAGACCCGGAAATTTTTATAGAAGCGGATCAGAATGAAGCTTTTTTCCGTGTCTCTAAATCTTACAATATGATTCAAAATCACCACCCTCCACGGAAAAACCGTGATCTAATTTTAATCTTAGAAACACGGAAATTTCAAAACTAAACTAACCTAACCTAATCATCCGTATCCAGTTGCCACGGATATTAGTTACGCGTGTAATAAATTACGAGATACATAGCACTATCATCAATTCATTATTACTAAGGTTAATCTTACAATCAAATTATTTGTTAATAAATTTTTTGTATAATTCGTTCTAAATGAATTAAAAAAATATATTGGGATTAGAAATGGCATATATGTCAGATTTCATCTGTAGGTGGTATTTTTCTGTGGACAGTATTCATCCGTGGACAGTATTCATCCGTGAGTTAGAGCTTATTATAGTAGCGTTCGCGAATGAAATTAGAGACACGGATAAAACTTCATTCGGCTCTAATTAAAGTCCCGGATTTTTCCGTGGAGGGTACCAATGGACACTTCGACCACATTATGGTCATAATGTTCAAAAGTTTCTGGATAAACAGTTTGAATTAAGGTGGATTAGAAGACGTGATTCAATGGAGAAGACTTCGTATAACTCTGCACATGATCAACAGCTCTATGAATCTGTCTACTATCTACTTGGCCTATGTCAGATTATGAACGGGACATAGATGGCAAAATTCCTCTAAGAAATAGTTTTGCTTTGAGAGACTGTTTAGTTAAGTTAAATTTTTTTTCGATATTATCTTGTTTTTTCTTATGTGTTCCCTACTTAAATTATTTTTTTGTCTTTACATTATCAAGTAATGTAAACAAACCTAGCTTCCTATTTGAAAAAAAAACAATTCGATGACTTCATAACTTTGATTAATTTGACGTTTTATTTTTATGTAAAAAGACGCGGAATAAAATAAACTGTTTAACGTATTTTTACATAGTTTTCCAAAATGAATATGTACATTTTAGTAATTTTATGCAATACTTTATCATAAACCTGGTAATAGATAATAAAATAGATTTCTGTTATTTGGTTTCACGTCATCATCTCAACAGAAGTTATGTTTCAAGATTATTTTAAAAGTACTGCCAAGTAACGAAAAAATGTTGGTTTAAATCGTTACTTTGACGAATCCGGGCGTTTTCTTGGTTGTATTATAAACTTGCGGAAAATATTATTGGATTTCCTTACAGTATATTACAGTAAAGAAAGAAATATTTTGTTATTATAAATATTAAATTAATCATATTGTCTGAATGCAAATAATAAAACGGAGTTGATTTTTAAGAATATCAGCTGATTTTTTCCTCATAATCTGGAGTTAGAGTTAGAAGTTAGAAGAGTACTTTCAATACTTTTTGAATCAAAATTAGTCCACAAAATAGCGATCGAATAGCTGATGATACGAACTGAATTTAGTTGCTTTATCTGAGGTGAGGTTAAATTATATATTATATAAATCAATAAATATATTTTCTATCCTAGATTAATAGCTCCAAACTATCATTGAATTATATGTGAAGTTTGTTCAATAAAAAAATGTGACAGTTGTGGTAAAATTTCTAGTAGAAAGAAAAGTATTCCATTGACATATTGTTTCAAGCTTATAAATGTACTTATTCATTACAATACTATGAATTATTGTATTTATTTTACCTTCTCGTAGAATTTATGTACAACAAGTCATTGGTCCTTTGTTACAGCAACGCCATCTTAATCTAAATCTATTTAAGGGAAACTGTTGTTCCATAGAGAGTGCGCTCCCTACCCTTCAAAGTTCATAGCAACATATCAAAAAGAAGATTTTTTTTTAGTTGAAAAACGATTGTTGTATGTGTGTCTATTGTTAAAAAAAAGGATAAATGTAATTACGTTTCCTTTAAGGGACATTTACACTGTCATTCAAGTGATTAATGCAGGTGTTTGGTGATTAAAATAACACCATATACAAATGAATAATTTTTGAACAGTCTTTTCATTCAATACAACTGTTCAATAAATCAACTACGCCTTACACATTGTCGAAACATTTATTGATGATTCAGAATAATTATATTCTATATAAAAATTGTAGAACAAGAAGAAATAGGATAGGCCAGCCCAAAGACCAAGAAAGAATATATGATTCTACTGATGATGGATAATGGGAGAGTAGGCATAAAAACATCGAAAAATATAAACAAATAAATAGTTCTCTTGTATGGACATTAAAAGTGGGTACCATGAACAGACTCGAGGTTTTTGAAATGTGGATCTTCCGTAGACGCTAAAAATATCATGGACTCAACATATACCTAACGATGAAGTGCTTTGACGTATGGGAAAGGAAAGAGAGTTACTTACAATAAAGAGAAGAAATACCGCTTATCTGGGCATCATATACCGTAACAAGTATGGTATACTGATATTAATAATAGAAGGAAAAATCGAAGGAAATCCTTGACCTAGTCGCATAGAACCTTCGCACCACTCAGGACCGATATAAGTATACCGAAATTGTCGCCAGCCTTCATTAAATGGAAGAAGATAAAAATTATCAGTCTGCTTAGTTATTGATGCCATCCGAAGCCTTCAATGCGCTTACACGAAAAAAATCCGGAAAATGTTGTTTGTTTTTCACTATATAATGAACTTAGTAACGATTCGAGAATATTTGAAATCACAATACATTTGACAAACATTAAAATCTTCATTGTACGATATGGTTCATTGTGTAATATGACTTAATCCTAAACTTATGATGTATATAGAGTGATTAATGCAAATGTTTTATTGTCGAGCCTCAAAAGTATATATTTGTGTGAAAAATATTCTTTTTCCCGTGGAAATTATAGTGATTATTCCAATTAATTATTGTGGCTGGAGAAAACTTTTTTAATAAAAATAGAATATCAGATACAAGAAATGAATTCATTTTAAGTATTTCATCGTTCGAAATTATACCTCAAAACTCAAATCGATTTGTGTTGCTAGATTATATATCCATTAACTAATAAACAACTTAGAAACAAGTCTATAGGGAATTTTTTTCTTTACTTCACAAAAAAATACGCTGAAATTCACTACCTTTTCATTCACAAAATTATTTACATGAAAATTTATTTGTGGGATAAAGTTATAAATATTTTATATTACTCGTGGAATAAGTTTTTAAATAAACAAATGTCGTTATAGCTTCCAGAAAACTAAAAGAAAAAATGCGCAGCCTCTCCTTATATATGAAGATGTATAGGTAGATTATATATTCAATCAATAATTTCCCAGTAAAAAAATAAAATATAAAAAAAACAGATAGTAGAAATAACGTATTCTTTTACAAGTAAGATAAAAGGCGTTGTAACCAAGTAGGCAGGAACTGTAATTTGATTTTTATTTAATTTGATGTTTCTCAGTTTTGAAAAATGTATTGTAAAAATGTCACAAGAAGAATAATTCGCTTGAAGAAAAAATAGTATATGTCAGTCGGAGCAGAAGGCCCATTACATGTTTCGCCCTGCTTGCACAGCCTCAGCTAACGCCTCGGAAGTGCAAGAATCCCGGCTCAACGATAATGATAGCCTTCTACTCCTGGTAACATAATGTACTATTTATATTAACACGATTCGAGCCCACACCTTTAGACATGAAAGAAAAAAAGTTAAATTTAAAAAAATTTGTATAGGAAAAGAAATTTTCTATTGGAAAAATCACATTTTGGTTGATTTGATCAAACGTTAGTAATAGCACATTTTTTACAAAATAAGTACAATAAATCACGCGTGAATCGTAATTGCTTCTGAAAGTCATTGGTAAAAAATTTCAACTAAATGGGGGTCAATAAATAGAAGTTTTTTTAATTTTATACGAGTAGCCACGTCCTGCGTGGTTTCACTTCATATCTGGACAGCTTATTCAATCTTTTTGTTCAGTTGACTAGTGTTTAGGACGCTTCATTTAACTGGAAAAAATAGTGGAAGATGAGACCCGGCCAATCACTTGTAAATCCTTTCTTGAAGAGGATTTGAAGTTCGAGTGTAAATTTATCAGATATGAATGTATTATTAGTTATCCTCATAAGAAAGTAGTATTCAATATCTTCAGAGGACAAGTTATCGATTTTATTTCTTATAAACTATTTGCTGTTAATGTATGTTGATGCCGATAAATTCAACAGAGCGTAGCATCATTAGGGACGTTAGAGTAAAAATCATTTTGATGGACTGTATTGAACAGGTTTTTATTAAAGATCGAGATCGTCTAGCATTCTTATATATCTATTAAATAAAAGATTTTCAGGTGCCTTAGTCGAAACGCTTCATTTTGCTACATTCTGATTGTTTTGACTGTTATTTCGATGAAACATTAATTGACATTTATTGTACTTTCCTTATGATAGCGAGATATACTTATCACAATCGACATCAACATCATTTTCAACCTTGATACGTGTACCAATCATTCAATGTTGTAGTACAGTCGAGTTACATGTACTTACTCCCCATTCAAAAGTTTCTAAATCTATCAGAGCATTGCTTAGACGTGCTTAACGAATTAGTGCTTCTGTGGTATTACATAAAATAACCTGAATTGTCCTATAAATGGATTCAGTGCCAAGGCCAAAAATTTCACGCTACAGCGACCTGAAAAACCGTACATGTCACAATATTGCGTTAGTGTGGGTGCAATTCACAACGCAAGCCAGTAATCAAAGCTACCAAATGAGCAACTCAGTGTATTGTTTCGAATTAAGGAAAGTAATGCGTTTGGCAGAGCCGGCTTTAACTATCATTTTCAAAAGTATACTGAAAGATGTTTAATCGTAATGGTATGCCCGTTACGGTTAGTTAGTTGTTAAAGAACTAGACTAAATAAATCTCAAATAAAAATTGAGAGATTGTTCTTCCCGTTTTTAGTCTTTATCATTTTCAAGATTAATTACAGAATTTGATATTTTGGGTGTCTATTCAAATTACAGCAATAAATTCAATTCAAAAACTGCTGTTACATCTTAATAACAGTTTGCCGTAGCTTTTTTCCTAATACAATAATAGTGATGGAGATTTGGGGATCTCTATAATCTTTCCATAGGCACCTTTGTACCTATCCATATTTCTGGGAATACATCATGGAAATACTCACAAACAGGTCTAGCAAAATAGGAAACCGAACCATCTGGTTGTTGATGGGTCTGACTATTTAAAAATAGTAAATACTCGAAAAAGTTGAATGATCTGGACAAAAATACTCTTCAACAGTTTCTGGGACTCACTAGATTAGAGGAAAATGAAAAAGCAGGCATATTTACCAAATTATGATAGGATAAGCTCTTTATACGAACCCTTCTATGAAATTGAGTACAGATTAATAGAGAAAATACTAGAAAAAAAAATAGATCAAGAAAATAATATATTCGAATGATCTACAGGGGTTGATATATGCGAAGTTGTCCATGGAAGCCTATAACTAAAGAAGATCTATTGAATGCTACAATCTAAGTAATAATATTATAGGAGACTGCAGAGATAAAAATGAAGATCTTTGGTAGCTATAATAAAAAGAAAGACATCAAACAAACTCTTGTCCATTAATAGATTATTCAATTTTGGTTAAGTTACTATAGAGAAAAGCTGTGGATGAAGTATCTTCCAACCAGAAACCATGAAAACCCCATAAATTGGGTTTAAATACTATTGAAACCGGTCCTGTACTTGATTTCCATAACGACACCCCTTCTCGATTTGAATATAATTGCATAAAATTAGTCGACGATTACACAGTTGGTCGATGGAGCGTTAGGAAAGTGCCAAAGTACACAGCATGTTGAGCCGGCCGGGTACGTGTTACGTCACTTTACATTTCCGACCCACTAAACTAAATGATCATCGGTCCGAACCCGCCTTCAGATTCATTCAATGTCGAACTAAATCGAAATCGTCCAGAAAGTTAGCATGATTCGGAAAATCGATAAGTCTTCTATGGAGAATATATGAATCATTACTAATCTTTAGTTTTACATTTTACTGCTATGTGTATAACGATCATCATAAGTGGGACAAACTAGTAGTAATTTCAACAGGAATATAATAATGTATATATGCAAAATAGTTTTCAGTGTCTTGAGGTACACACTTCATGGAAAAAAGTAGATGATGCTTCGGTATTTTTAGTATTTTTTATGAACTTAAACCATTTTTGTCTCTTATATCATCCACCAGTGAAGCGCACGTGAGAAGTCCACAGATGGATACAAAACAGGACATTCTACCACCTCCCGTCATTCTGACTGGACCTTATCGTAATTCTCGTCAAGTTGTTCGCGTAAAGTTTACTTCTTCCCCTCCTAGTTATATGGGAGATTTCTGGATGTCTTCTCAATTCATAAGGGTTAGCTTATCGTCACCAATTCTTCAAAAAAATGACCTTTTATAAATGGTTAATCATTTCACATATAATGTTTTACCTTAAGCTCATTTATATTCCAGATGTTTAACAAATCTGAATTTCAAAAACTGTTCTTTATTAAAAAATAAATTTTTAGATAGTATATATTCCATAAACAAAACTCTACATAGATAAAAACATGCAATGTATTATTTAATTTTCGCAAATATCTCTCTAGTAAACGTTATTAGGTATATTATTCTCGCATGCATTTTCGTGTAAACATGAACTCGATTTTTAAACAATTTTTTGTAATTTTATGTGTTGGTTTGATGCCCCTGTATAACAGTTTCAATTTTACAGCCGACTGAACTATGCATTATTCGGTCATGTGTGAGTTGTGTGAGGTTATTTCAATTTTCAGATATTATTCACAATAAATTATAATGAGTTTTTAGACAAAGTAGATGAAGTTATAAAATACGGACAGAACATACATATCTACAGTGAAGAAATTTTTTGCCAAAACCTTAAAATGAATGACTTAAGCAAACTTTTAAATTCAAATAATATTTCTCAAGTCAACTGTCAAACATGAATCAGTGCTATAATTCTGTCTAATTTCCCTGATGTATCCAATTTTTCTATAACTAAATAATGTGAATACAAGCCGAAACAGAGAAAATACTATAAAATATTCACAACATAAGGCAATTCCATCATTCGTGTCCGAATTTGTAATTCTTGATGGAATAGAAGCCTTCTGTTATTTGTATTCTAACATACTATTCTGGCCTATATTTCTTTCAATTTTGAAAATCTGTATAAGCCTGTTGGCTCTTTCTGGTGAATAAGAAATAAGCAAGCTACAAATAGTTACATACAATATTATTTTCTTTTCATGTTGATTAAATAAAAATTTGAGATTTCCCGCTTTTGGCCCGATCATTTAGGAAATAACCAACAACACTCGAAATTCAGATGATAAACTAAACTAAATGTCTTCGCCAATGGAAAATCCATTTCAAATAGCTATAACAAGTATTCCCTTATCTAAATATATTTTTCGATTAGAAATATGTACTGTTGAGTATTAGATATTTTGGAAACGAAACTATTTCTATAGAGTAGACAAGCAAATGATTTTTAAGAGGTATAGGATTTGATTTAAAAAAAATCCACAAAAAATTTTAAAAAATTTATGAAATTTTCATTGGAATCGATAGAACGATCAGTATAATTTAATGTTCGAAGATGATTTCATAGCAAATGTTGACCGCGGCTCCGCTTTACATAGCCCATGCGCAAGGTTCAATTTTGGCACACTCTCTCGAACATATCGGCCGGTATTTCAGGAATAAATGCTTCAATATTGGCTTCCAGTCTATCAATCGTTGATGGTTTATCCCTGTAAACATTAGCCGTAACATGGCCCCACAAGAAATAGTTTAAAGCCGTTAAATCACACGATCTAGGCGGCCAATTGACGGGCCTCAAACTGTTCACCAAAGTTCACCATTGTTTCGCGTGCCGTGTGGCATGTGGCACCGTCTTGTTGAAACCACATGTCAGACATTTCCAATTCTTCCAATTTGGACAAAAAAAATCGTCAATCATCACACGGAACCGCTCGCCATTCACAGTAACGTTCCGGTCATCGTAGCTTTCAAAGAAGTACGGCCCGATTATGGCACCGGCTCATAATCCACACCAAACAGTGACTTTTTCGGAATGCATTGGTAGCTCTTGCAATACTTCTGGCTGGTTTTCACTCCAGATGCGGTATTTTGCTTGTTGACTGATCCATTCAACAAGAAATGAGCTTCGTCGCTTAACACAATTTTTCGATATAAAAGTGGATCTCCTTCCATCTTTGCCAACGCCCATTCACCAAATGTTAGACGTTGTGGGAGATCGTGTGGCTTCAATTCTTGCACCCGCCGTATCCTATAAGGTTTTACAACCAAATAATTGCGCAAAATGTTCCACGTAGTGGATTAACAGAGGCCCAATTGCGACGAATCGACATTTCACGTTCATCAGTAACACTGGCGGATACAAATGCAATATTTTCTTCGGTCTTTACTGTACGTTTTCGTGTTTGCTCTAATTTCCAATAATGTAAACTGTTGCAAAAATACACCAGCAAAAAAAACACTCGTTATATTAATACCCCCGTATATCACGCGAGATATCAAATCGAATTTTTTTTTCAAAAAATCTGTGTTCTGTACTTCCCGTTTTCCATTGAACTAAATAATTATTGGTATAAGAGGAGAAGAAACAAACAAAAAAATAGAAATGTCAGAACATTTAGGAACTCCAAACAAGCCAAATAATTATAATACTTAAGCGAATTATCAATTTCCACATAAAGTAAATGAATATTTCAATTTTTTTGATTTAGACAAACAATAATAATGAAGATATTGTTAACCTTTTAATGCTATTCCATATTTTGTAACTGAATTATTTAGTAATAATTGAGATTTTTATAATATCCACCTCGATTTGCTTTATCAATCCAATGATTCTGACCTTCCAGTTCACTTATTCTCTATTTTGTTCCGAATTAAATAGAAATAAAAAGTAATTTCTTAAAAGTATTTATTCGGTTCAATAGACTTGTGATAAAATCATAATGCACTTTATTTTCACTAAACTTTGTAACAGTTTCAAACAAAGTACTCATTGACCTCTTTTAGTATTACTTTATTGCAGAGACATATCAGCCATGTTAAATTAACTATGGTAATCCATTAAGAATAGTATGAAATGCCGATAACATTTCCTTTTATCATATGTTACATAAGTTCGGACACGCAATCTATTGTATGCTGCTGAATTCTCAAATATATAAGTACATATAAATTAAGTTGCAATAAGTGTGATACTAAATGGAGTCAGGGGTATTGTAACAAGTGAATTATCACCGGCAGATATGTTAAAGTAAAATCAGAACAACTTAAACTGATTATTTAAATGTAAAAACACATTAAAAACAACACACATCCAATACAAAATCAGAGAGTTATGCGTCAAGCAAACCAATGATTCTCAGTGTGTTTCAAAGTAACTCTGTTGGCATTAAATCCCAGAAAAACAAAAAGAATTCTCACGTTCAATTTACAATACCACTACTCAGAATATAATTATATAGTCTGATAAGCATTTCGATCGTCTGAAGGAAGATTCTGAAGACGATAACTTGGTCATCGAAACTTACGTCAGACTGTGTAATTTTGAGTCATGGAGTAATAATAGCGTGAAAAGTGTGTTCAGTAAATCTTTATTAAGTCAAGTTCTTCATCAATGATTCCTGATATTTCAATTTAGATGCATTTATCTATGAACTAATGAGCATAAAAACTTCCGGAGCATACTTTTAGCTCACTAGAATTTGTCATGAATATCTACTTATACTATTCTTGAGAGTACTAGCACAAAGTGGATACTATGTATAAAATCGCTCCATATACCATATATTTCGGTTGTTAACATTCCCATTAACAAACAATGAAGTACTTATTAAGAATGTAATATTCAATCAATGTTCGTTACTTACAGCATGCAAATTCTTGGAGAAGACATCCAGATGAGAGTGCAGGATATGTGTTTTGAAGACATATTACATCCCGAGGCTTTATATGAAATTACAACTTCATTGATCAAATCTTTGTAATTTTCTGCTTTATAGTTTCTCAGGAAATTTTGGACAACATTCACAAAACATGTCCAAGCAACTTTTTCAAGACCATTCAGCTTACCTTCAAAGTTTGTGTCCTTCATTAGTACCCGTATTTATTTCCCACTCGCAAATGAAAGAACAATATTTTGTGTAACCAAACTGTAGCCCAAGCTAAAGAGCAATGACTTCAAAATCTCCACAAACTTTTCAAACATGTTCACTGTACTTAATTTTTACAATAAGGAAACTTCATGTTTTTTTTCACGTAACAGAACCATGGGCAACCGGCACTGAAACACACTCCTTTCAAGCTACTTTTGAGGAGTTAATGAACTATCTCCAGTGACTTGGATCGTATTCAAAATTCAATAAATTGATTACTAAAGAAATATTATTACAATAGACCAAATCTTCTGCTTTAGAAAAGTAATGTTTCATTTCTTTGTCACGTTATATATCAATAAAAGTAGTTTTATTTAAGTTAGGTAACTCTCTTGAGGTACCGTATCGGGTTAACTAAGAACAAATTCCGAACTACAAATAGAATCCAGAGTTTCTGCTTGATTTGGAGGCTACGGAACAAACAGTTCGGTACTATGTAGGATTGGTATGTTGGCCGAGGACAAGTTTGGGTACTGGACAGTGTGATTGGACTTAGTTGTAACGCCTATTGTTTGAATCAAACAAAAATAATAATCACAACATGTATGTGGAACCCAGGATTTATCTTGATGGTGCACAAGAAAACGAAAATAGTCGAAATAGCACTTTTCAATTAATGGCGTATATTTTCGATGAATTTAGAAGTTAATTCTTCACACACATAACAAAAACTGTCCGAATTATTAGAACACTTTGAGAGAATATATAGCTACCACAAAAAAACTGTATGTGACTGAAACACAATAATATTTTTTTTATTAGGATACCTCAAAACAAAAATTGTGTTTGCTAGTGTTTCAAATATATAAGACGTCGTAGTATAAAATCTTTCTCTCGAAATTAACTTCTAAAAAAGCTGTAGTTGCATTCTTATCAATTCTGAAGATTCTGCAGTAAACTACCAAAAACTTTTATTTGTGCTGCATCGTAAAAAAGAACTGCAATTATTTATTTTCTTTTCAGTAAAAGGATCAATTTCCAATTCCATCAAAGTCATTTCATAACATATTTAATATTGAAATCGCTATTCTGTTTTTATTGAATATTGTTGACGATATTTTTGTGTATCTTCCAAATTAGCCATAATTAAAATAGTTTCATTTTTTTGTTGATGTGTAAATACTATTTTAAAAAAATAACAATGAAGTATGAGTAATTCTGTAGACAATAATGTTGTCGGTAAAAAAATAGATTATTTTAACACAAATCTATAATCAGTCCTATTTTTCACTACAAAAACATCCATTTCAAGTAAATTAGATAAAATTAGAACAAAAAACAATTCTCCGACGCTGAGATTTGTCCATTCTCTCATGTTACGAAGCCAGGATTTCTTCTTCCTGTCGATGCCTTGCTTTCCTTGTACTCTTCGTAAGATGTGTCCTAAGTAAGATGTTTTTCTTATCTTAATAATTGACAAAAGCTTTCTTTGGCGACCAATGCATCTTAGTACTTCGTCGTTGGTGACTCCGTCAGTCCAACGTATCTTCAGGATGCGTCTATAGAGCCACATCTCAAGTCAATTTTTTTATCATTCAAGCTTTCAAGGTCCAAGATTCCACCCGTACAGCAGTTCTGACCACACATATCATTCCATGAATCCTATTCTGATCTGGAGGTTTAGATTTCTTTTTGCAAACATTGAGGAGTATTTGACAAATGCCTTCGAGCCATTTCAATTCTGATCTTAATTTCTTCGTTTGAGCATTTATGACTGAACCAAGATACTCATATTTTTGAACCCATTCTATTTGTTTTCCATTTAATGTGAGAATAGGATTAATATTAATATCAATAACTGATAATATAAATTAAGCAGTTGTGGAGAAAGAACGCAAACTTGGCGAACTCCCTTTTGAATTTCGATTTCGTCTGTCTCCATGTCCTCAACACGCACTACTGCCGTTTGTTTTTTATAGATTTTTTTGATTAATCGTATATCTCTTGGATCTAAATTGATCGCTGTTAAGTTCTCTATTAGTTTATCGTGTTGGATGAAGAAACGATTAGTTTATTAAAATATACCAGTTTTATTTATTTACATTCATAAAAATAATACTACAAAAGCTTTTTTATACCTTGACTTGTTTACAGTTTCCCACAAATAGCTCGTGAGTTGTTATAACATTTTATTTAACTTATTCTGTTAGTTTATCTCATCAAATTTGATTTCAATTAAATCGAATTTATTAACAAAAAGTTTGTAATATCTGAAAAATAGATATAGAGTCTTCCAAGCGTCAAATTGTAATTCTAACGTGCATTATGACAAAATAATTCATTTCATCAGATACTATTCTGTGCATCCACGTATGTATGTTTAGGGATAAAAATAAATTGCTTAAAAACACTATTTATTTCAAATAGGCTGAAAAAATAAAATTTTTGGTATAAATTTTGGTACAAATGAACATTCTAATTATAAATGTGGATGTTTTAAATTTTATCCCCTTGATTGCACTGTTTACGAGAAAGGTGTGACAACTTTTTGACTTCACCCTGAAAATGTCAGCTTCTATCAATATACAGAGGGTGTTTCATAAGTAATGTCCGTTTTATTATGTGAAAATTAATAAACCTCAATTTAATCGTGACGAAATTTGTTATGAAGAAATAAAATGTAGGCCACCTTTAATCTATTAGAAATCTCGAAGAAAATTTTTAAGTTACCAAGATGACATTCGATAACTGATACAGCAGAGTAACGACTGATGGAATTGTATATAAACAATGGCTTTTAATCTGATGCTATGGAAAAAAATTTCACGAGACAGCAAGATACAAACAACAGGGCATACGCTTCAGCTCTATTAACCAGAACAAGGAAAGAAATGGAAAGAGCATTCTGTAAATTGAAAAAGGCTTCAAAAATTACGGTGTAAGAATAAACCAAGAAAACACAAATCATATGGTGCTAAGAAGAAATGTTAAAAAGAAATATACAGAGATTGAAGCAGGAAAGGACAAAAAATATAGGAAAGAAAAAGTTTGTGAATTCGAATACCTGGATGCAACAGTGTTAAATAAAAATGAAGATTGGACAGCAATAAATAAGGAAATAGCCGAAGGAAGTAAAGCCATGGGATCATTAGGTAAAATGATGATATCAAAGGAAGTAACCTAGAGCAGCCAAAACTAGAATAACCAACAGTTATATACGGAAGTGAAAGATGGGTTTTAACAAAGACCGAAGAAACAGAACTGGTTATATGGAAAAAGAAAATGTTTAGCAACTTTTTTGGGCGAATAAAAACAAGTGAAGGATAATGAAGAATAAGAACTAACGAAAATCTGAAGGATTTGTATGAATACCTATTAATAACAAGATACATAAAAGACCAAAGAATCAGGTAGTTGGTAATACTAAAATGATGCTGGGGAAAATATATGCAAAAAGGGCCATTGAATAAGGGGAAGAACAAAGAAAAAATGGTTGGATGCAGTTTTGAAGGATATTAGAGAGGTAGAAGCAAACTTGTTGAGGCTCTAATTCTATGAATAGTACAATTATTATATGTTATTTTAATCATTCTCTCGTTTTTATAATAATCTAGCTTGCTTCGCTTCGCCATATTTTCCGAATTCCAAAAAGACTTTGTTTTATGCGAAAATAAATACAAATAAACAATAACTTTAATTTTCAATGGGACCATATACTGAAAAAAATAGTACGATTGTATATATTAATCATATTAATTTGTTTATTGACAAATATCGTCAAAAAAGTGAATGAATTCTATGAATAATTTATATATCAATTTTTTTAAGTTAATAATATTTTTAATAAAAACTTTCTATATACAATTCTTATGAACAAGACCTACATTGTCGATATATTTTATTAGATTGTCTCTTAACAACAAACATGTTGTGAAATTAGCATTAATAAAAACCATGCTCATCTAATCCTTTTGATGCGGATGTCAAGAGCAGTCTTTCTCTTCTCCGAAGATCATGCTCTTGCTTTGAATACCATTATGTTATCATCAATTTATCGTATTACGGTAAGCATATGGGAAGATTTTCAACCTATTCACAACTTGTCAGTTATTTTTGAAATGTTGATGGTTTGATTCTCAAATAATTTACTTTCTAATGAAATGACGTTGTTATAAACAGAATATATTAATTAGTTCTAATATTGTTTCCAATACTTTGATTTAGCCGACGTTGTTGTATTTTTCAAACAAAAGTAGTTGCTTCTAAACCTTATCCATAATTAAAAAAAATTCTGTATTAAATACAAATTCCTTGCATATTTTGTATATTTGAGCACATCAACTAACCTTTATCAAAATGCATCATAGTTTTGTAGTAGAAACTATACACACTTCTGAAAAATAATATAAAAATCTGTTAAATGGAAAATTTTTAAATATATTTTGAAAATTCCAAGTACAATTTGTGAATCATTAATAAAACAACGCTTCTAAAACCCCCGAGAACATTCACAAAATTTTGAATTGAAACTTTGAAAGTGATATAGTTATAGAATTTTCAGATTTAAATCACATTAAATAAAATGTGCCTCTTGAATCATAAAAATATATTTTCAGAGAAGAGGCAAGATTTCCGGTTGAATAACTTGGACAAACTTCATAAATTATGATAGAAGATTCATTGTATTTTCTGCGTATAAATCCATTCTTTATCCATAATATAATAGGATGGTCCCAGAACTACCTGGCAACTAATAATACTTTTATTTGGAAGGCCTTAGCCCAACCAATATGAAAATTAAACTAGATTCTACTCTGAATGCGATTGCTCTTTCTTTTTCAACAGTAAAATATTGGGTAGCAGAACTTAAACGAGGTTGTACAACCTGCGAAGACCAACATCGTGGTGCTAGACCAAATGAGGTGACGACTCTAGAAATGTTTAAGAAAATCCACAAATTGGTACTAGATAATCGTAGATTGAAAGTGCGCGAGCTAGCAGATATAGTAGGCATTTCAAAAAGTGCGGTTCATCTCATTTTAACTGAAAATGTGGACATAAGAAAGCTGGGCGCAAGCCGTGTACAGCGTTTGCTCACAATAGGACAAAAACAGCATCGAGTGATTAGCAATGTTTCGCAGAAATAAAGTGTGTCCATCATTTAACACCCGAAACAAAAGAAAAATCAGAACAATGGATTGAAAAAGGTGAACCAAAGAAGGCACAAACCGTTCTATCTGCAAGTTCCACATAGGAACTTATTGTAAGGTTTGAGCGAAGAAATCGAGCAAAGACGACCACATTTGACTAAGAAGAAAGTGTTGTTTCATTAAGATAATACACCAACTCACACATTTATTATTGCAATGGTCAAATTTAATGAATTAAAGTTTGAATTGCTACCTCTTGCAAAAAATTCACTAGATTTAGTCCCCTCGAATTATTTTCTGTTGCCTGTTTATTCCAAAAGGCTTGTATCCTTTTTACATCGATTTCATATAATTTTAGAAAATCAACAAGAATTTTGTACTTTTTCCTCTTTTTATTCAAACATGCTTCTATTAGTTTCACCTGTATGTTTGTAACTGAATTTTTGGCTTTGAATTTACCCAAGAGAAAATGTCCTCGGCATACTAAATTTGCTCCCAATCTCTCTTTTTTTACCAATTCCAACAAAATATCATTGAGATTAAATAGTGACTAACTAATTTATGTTTACTCTTTATTTGTTGTATTGGTTTCAGCGCGAGAATACTCTATACTGATCTGCACCCTCCAGTACTCTGTATTCATAACCTACGTTGTTCTGGAATACTCTAATTGTGAGAAAAAATGACGTATTCATTTTGTGACGGTTTTCAAAAACAATCTTATAAACACCAAAACATTTGATTTTAAAATAATCTCACATAGAACAACTAAATATTCGTATACCATTTTCTCCGTATTTGTGACAATGATTTTTTGTTATTCAAAAAAAAATGGCTCAGTGGTTAAATATTTTGCTACAATGAAGAGGTGGTATCGGCAGTTGGGGCTCTTTTGAGAAGTTTGACGATTAAAAAAAAGAGTATCGAACTTATTAAACATCGCTGTATGGAACTAAAAAGAGAAAAGTAAATATAATTTTTTTCCAAAATTTTGTTGGGTTGAGTACTTCTGAGACCATCCTCGTACATTATAACACAGAAATAATATTTTCAAGACGGTGTCTCAAACTCTCTTTAATCGAACGAATCGATTTTTGTGATTTCAAAGAATAAAGAAAGAAAAAATTTTTATCTCCTTTTATTATTGAAATATCGACATCATGAGAATTCGAAATCTATGAATATCAAACTAGTCAAAGTTCATATTATCAATTTTTCTCAAAACATGATAGTTGTATATGAAACCCACTCCTTCAAATTGTAGGTAATTATTAAAAATCTACTTCTATCAAAATAAATTTCATACTTTCATTATTTCCTAAGGTTTTTCTGGCAGGATGTTTGTCATTTCTATTGCAATATAAAAAAGGAAATTACTAGTTTCTTGAGGAAGATTCTAAAATACTCCATCCTTGACAAATTGTTGCATTTAGTAAGACGAGTTTTTAAGTAAATTTATCTTTCACAATATTTTCATAGATTAATATTAACTCGCACAATTTTATAGGTAATCAATATCGATTAATAATCGATTAATATGAATTTATCAGTTGTGGCAAACTACTAATAATCAGCAATAGAATTTATTATCAATTTGAATCATTTTAAACCAATTCTGATTTTCCTCAACTTGAAATTCAAGCTTTTTATCAAATTTTCTATAAAGAGTAATTCGTGAGAAAATTATAGTATTTGATAAATTGATATTGATTCAATATTTACTTAAGAAAATATTGGAAAGTTTTGAATACAATGAAAATATCTATCCTTATTGACATGTAATGAAATTATTCAATTGAAATTCCTATGTTTAGTTAATTTATTCAATAACGTATATACTCATTTGCCCCTATGTAAACATGAAATCAACATTTATAATGTATCACTTGATAGTATTCCATTCAAAGTTGGCACATGCATAAGAAGAGGAAAAATTCTGTATTTAAATAATGATGAGTTTGTTCCAATAATCCGATATACTAGACACTTGGTCCAGTTACAGTCATAGGCTTAAGATTTGATTGAGATTTCAATTTGAAAACTTGCCATATTTCGTTCCCTATAAAAGTATCAAAAATATTTAAAACAACATCACATTCTTATTTAATGGAGAAGAGAACCTGAGAATTGAAATTCATGTTGAAATGTTTTTATTTATCATTCACTACACCATGTCTTATAAAAAAATAACTTTATTGTAGAATTAGTTTTACGAGATAAAAGTAAGAATTTGTAATTAATTTTTTAATCTTGTTCATCCTAAAACAAATATCCAAAATCATTCTTTACATATGGAGAATATGGAAGATCGAAAAGAAGTACGATAATTTTTAATGGAAGGTATTTGAATAATATTTTGAATCATATATACGTACTAGGATATCCTCAGGAGTACCTGGCCTGACTTAGAAATGCCGGTATTGCTTGAAAAATATTACTACATTAGAAAGTACACAATTTATACAGCATATGTTTAGTAATTATTTTGGCAGCCATCAATAGTTAAATGAATTTTTTAAATGGAATAAATTGATCATCGTTATGTGACAAAATATTTTTATTTGAAAGGCATTAGCGCAACCAATATGAAGGCGAACTAGATTCTACTCTTAGCGAGACTACTCCTTTATCAACGAAGCCATACGACACGTTAAAACCAGCATCGCTGTAGTCCACCAAAAGAGAGTACGCGAGCTAGCAGAAAGATGGGTGCCGCATTTGCTCACAATGGAACAAAAACAGCATCTTGAAAACGTTTCCATCGAGTGTTTAGCAATTTTCACAGAAATAAGGCAGAATTTTTGCGCCGTTTCATAACAATTGATGAAACGTGGGTCTTTCATTTCACACCCAAAACAAACGAACAATTAAAACAGTAAAAAAAGGAAATACGGCTCCAAAGAATACAAACACCAATCTATCTACAGACAAGGTCATGATGTCGGTTTTTGGGATGCGATCTTGAAAAACTATCATCGGCAAGTTTATGAGAACTTGGTACACCAGCTCGCACATCTTTGCAATGGCCAAAATTATTTATTCATTAAAAACAGCTTTGAGATTCAAAAAAAATTGACGAGAACCAGAACCGTTGCGCTTAAAGGACTCCAAGCAGAAATTTGAGAGGTTTTAACATTACTGTGTCATTACTGTGACATTGAATGTCTTATGTAGCTATAGAGTAGAAATTTCTAAGTACGTACTCACTTTGCTACGCTGTTTCTTTATTATTGAATTCACTACTTAATTTTGAAATGAATTTTGAGGTGCCTAATCACCTTTTTAAACTCAAAACGCTTAAAATGAATGTATTTTTTGTTGCCATTGAAAAAAACACTTTGGCCACAATAATTAATTAAAATGAGTAGTATAATTTCCAAGTGGGAATAAATATTTTTGGCACTTCTATAATATTTAGGATTAATTTTAATTGCAGGATAGTTTATTTTATTTAAATGATGTTTTGGAAGAAAAATGTTTTATATGGTGTTATTTTCAACATTTAGTACGTCAGTAAAACCAACTTGTGAAAATTGAACGAATACTCATTAAAAGAGTCCCCCTCTCGGTTCCCCAGTGTTCCGTCTTTGAGTTAGTGGCGCTATATTACACTCATGTCCTTATTTAGGGAAATATGTGACGTATTCTCTTTGTACATCGTTGATTATTACGTAACGCTGTTTCGATTTCAGAATTGGTGTAGCGTAAAAAGTCGGTCGAATTACATGCTGGTATGATTCTGCTATTGTTGACTTTGTTAAATGCCGATAAAAATATTTAAGAAATAAATAGTTCGCTTATTTTTATTGATAAATTCATCAATCCATTAACCTCAAATTGGGTGCTGATTTTTACGAATATTAATTGAAGGATTAAAACTTCACTAGCTAAAACATGAAATTTATCATTAAAGACGATAATCATAATTATTTAGGATGGATCGGTATCATAATCATAGTTGAAATGTTTTTTTTTTAATTATTTACATTGTTTTTAACGATGAACTGTTTCTTACATACTCTCTTAATTTATTTATACACTTACACTAAACTATTTACTATTCTCTGAACTATTCACTAAGATAACACTTTACTATCTGTCTTGTCTTGTCTATCCCTATGTTTTCGAGATGACATCAGATTATTCACTAACTTTCTTGCTGATAAATAAGCGCCTATTTATTCAAAACGAATTTCAGGATAATTCGGTTCTAGACAAACAGAAAAAATATTCCTAGAAATTGATTCTATAAAAACATTATAAACAAATCGTCGTATACGTAAATAGTTTTTCTGAAAATCCGCATCCGCCAAAATCTAGATTCTATTAACACAATAGAACATGATCAACTTTACGTTCCATGTCGTGGGCGATTTCGTAAGAGTAGTGATTGGCAATTTTTATCAGCAACTGAATTAAATTGTTAATCTTTAGATGTATTTTTCTAAAAACTAACTAAACTTTTGAAAGAAGTAGACCTTACCAAAGACTCCTAAGTCACCGCATCCGTATCATTCAAATTCTCTGAAATTTCTTTAAATCAAAATTGCCTTGTTATTCTTTTGGATCAATTATTAATACTGTTTTCTTTTTGTTTCAGTCATTCTTTGGAAGATCCTACAACAACCTCAGCTCAATATCAGAATGCAAAAATAATGGAGAATGCGTCATAAATAAGAAAAATCGCACAGCTTGCAAAGCCTGCAGATTACGAAAATGTCTATTAGTGGGAATGTCGAAGAGCGGTTCTCGTTACGGTAGACGATCCAATTGGTTCAAGATCCATTGTTTGTTACAAGAACAACAACAACAACACATGGCGCATGTTTCGCAAAATATGAAACCTCCGCAAAAATCTCTCCACCAACCTCCACTTAGTATGGGATTACTCGGGATGAATTCATTCGCGTCGCCGCTACTTCATCTGTCAAAACCTAAAGAAGAACATTTCTCTCCAGGTTTAGACGACTATAAACATTCTGTATCGCCGCAAGTTAGTTCACCGGAATCGCATAATTCAGATTCGTCCGTTGAAGTTAGCGACGCTCGAAGACTTCCGTTATTCCCTGCTCTAATGCCGCCTACGTTTCTACCACCTCCTGGTCTTTTATTCTCATCGGGCTATCCTCCTTTGTATCCCGGTTTGCTGCAGCCTGCTAACAACAATAGATTCATGAGAAACCATAATCATGGTGTAGAAGCTTTCAATAAACGTGTGTTTTTAGACGCTGTGCTTCAATCCCAACGATCTCCGACACCCGAAGAAAGAACAACTCCCGCTTCGACGGACACTGCGATGCAAGAAGATCCCATAGATTTGAGTATGAAGACCAACAGTGAAAGGGGATCTTCTCCAGCGCAGAGTGATAGATCTGGTTCGGGAACAGAAAGAGGGAATGGTAGCGAAGCAGACGAAGAAAGTGATTGCAATTCAGACAGAGAAATTAAAAGGATACAGCTGCATAGGCCCACTCCATTAGATTTAACAACGAAAGTGTGATTTAAAGAAATTGTTTCTTGTTTTTAAAATTGCATTTAGAGTACCTGATAAATCGGAGAGGAAGATTTTCAGGTCAATGATTTTCTGGTCGAATTTTCGTGATATTCGGAAGTATTGCTATAGATTCTAATTGTCTTATAGCAATTTGCCAGAAAATTCTGATAACAAAATGATATTTTGTTATAAAATTCTCAAAATTGATTTTGGTTGATACTTAAACATATTGAAAATATAATTTAATCAAGACACAATCCACAATTAACTTTGTATAAACCACCTAGCACTAGTATAACTCATGATTGTCATTCAATATTGATTTTTCATTTAATTTAGAATGTGGTTCATTTGGCAAGATATTAACTTCATTATTTCGCAGTGTATCGAATTTATGCACTTTACTGGGTCAACAAAATGTCTTTGGCAGGTCATCCTCTCAATTTTTACACCATCCATTAGACGTGTATTGTTCTCTGGTACCTGTCAATCCGGAATCGGAGTTCCCACGGCGATCTAGATCTACAAGCTCGAAAACAATGCTCAACAATTAACTCTCCTCAAGAACAATCAATAAAAATCTAACGGAACGAGCGTGGTTACACATTTAAAGAAAACATTGGTGTTATGTAGTTCTGAAATTGTTTCCTACAGCGCCGTGATCAGCATATCTTATCAGGAACGGACTAGTTGATACGAATGATTTGATTTGAAATTGAAATTAAGAGCACAGAAAATATTCACAAGCTTGTACGTTAATTATCTTCGCAAGCAAATTATTAGTGGTCATGAGAAATAATCCAAATGAAGTTGAGTACTAGAAGAGTACGAATAACATTGAAAATTGAATCACAGGAAGGCTTGAGACCCATTTAATTTCCCTTTATTTTTTTCAATTTGGAAACAACACATTTTCATATTTTTCTCTTTATATATTATTTCTAGTTCTGCTATGTGGTCTCCTAGCATTTGACGTTTTTATTGGCACCATCAGAATAGATGCTTGATCTTCTCTTCTCCATTAGACTATTTGCTATATTATCACTCCCAATTTCAGCAATCTTGTACCAGTAATGTCCAGTAATCACCCCAATAGTCTTCTGTATTGAGTGATTCGTAAATCTTATTATTTTTTTTTGTTGTGTCTTAGACAAGTCGCATTGTATACCTGTTTGAATATAATATAAGCTAATGTTTGGCTAGTAAGAAATTACAAACCCAACAATTCATCAGTTGTATAAATACAGAGAATGTCACAAAACTTTTTCAGCCAAAAAAGTGTCAAGTCCTTCTCTGGTGATCAGTATATCTGATGTTATATGCAAACTCATTTCTCTACGTGAGTCTTTGTGGCTCGACTTTTCAGTTTCGGTATGTAATAGTATATCTTTCAAGTGGAAAATCAGTCACGATCACATAGTGGGCAAAGAGACATAGTCAAAGAGCTCTTGTTGAGTGATGAAATCGCGTATGCCCAATACGATTTTAAGAAAAATTCCCTTAAAATTTTCAAAAAATTCCACTCTTTTCACAAAAAAAAATATATTTTCAGTTCAATTTTCAATATAGGCACTTTGTAGATTCAATTGAAATAGGGTACTTTCATTTTTTATAAAGTATTAATTTTTTTTCTATTTTATCAGTTCTTAATAGGAAATAATGCCAGACAGTAAAATATGAAAAGTGAAAAAAAAATTGAAAATCACAAAAATTTCTAACTACATAAGAAAACAAATCTCAATGGTTTTCATTTGTGACGTTATAGGTTTAATAAAAGCATTGAGCTGTTGTCTGCCTGATGAGCAGCATAGCGTTAGGTTATTTAGATTTATTTAATATTGACTTAGAAAACAACCCAAAAGCTCAAGAAGTTTTAATAAATAAAACATTTTTCTATATATAAGAATAAAGGGAATAAACCTTTTATACGTTAAGTTCTTTTACAATTACATAATCACGTTAAAAATTAAAAACATAATAAACTTAATTACTATAAAATATTAAAATAAGTTGAATCTTCTTAACATTAAAATGATGCTGCCATGCAATATTGCGGACTTACTGAAATGTTGAAACTACCTACAAAATTTTTGAATTTTTAATAATTTCTTTCTCTATAAATATTCAACAAAGAATTTAAAAAAATTATAATAAAAGTTGTATATAGGCTATCCAAAACTATTTTTTTCTCAAACCATGCAAGTATCCTATTGTAGTTGTAACGTAACGAGCTGAAAATTTGAAATGAAAACATAGTCCTAAATAGCAGGGCTTACAAACCCAATTCATGTAAGACATTCTAGGAGATTCCTATTCCAAATTTTCTCCAGTGCTAAACTGGTCTATTCATACTATTCATTACACCTTGAGAACTAAAAATTCTTCTACGCTCTGCAGTTATTAAATCATAGTTTTTGTGAAACGCATATTCAGTTCCTGAAAAATCTAGAATCTACTTTAGAAAGTAATAATTCTTGTTGGAGCAATTAAATCATTGTCATATTTTCAGTAAAAATAAATGAAATAAGGTTTCATATTTAATCAATTCAAAATAACGACCATAACTATATCATCACAGTTATCTTCTTATGTTATTTCCAGATTCAATTAGAGCTTCTGGAATTCAATATAGAAACGAATTACGCAGTGATATGTGCGCCAACTTGTGAATAATAATTATCTGTAACTAAATTTTGCTACTATATCAATCAAAGGACTATTCATTCAAATGAATATACTAAATTGAATTTTTGCCATTTCAATTCATCTAAGTCTGTATAATAGATTCTTTTAAGTCAATCTACCAAACAAATCACCTACAAACGTAATACGCATATTTTTATCAAAGGTATAACACCTTAATGTTTATAGAAATAATTACGTCAATTTTGAAACTATTTTCAAAGTTTTTTATATGAATTTATCATTTGTTGCTGTGGTACTGGGGATACTCAGTGTGTACAGCTGATCCATTAAACCATTCCTCTCGAAAAGGTCAGGTTGCGATATTGCTGAAGCTGCTAATGATCATCTATTTCTTACGGTTCCAGATGCAATGCTCTGAAGTTCCATAGAGAATGTTGATAGAGATTTCGTACTCTATGTATCTGTATCCTCTAGTAAATCTGGTTAATACTTTCAATAGATGTTCGATAACCAACTAATTATTATTATTATTAAAAATGTCTTCATTTTCTGTTCTAGTTCCCTAGTTACATTTCATCTGATAGATTAACAAATAAATACGTTGGCCGATGTTCTGGCAATCCATAGATGTCATGTGTATTCTTGGATGCAATGTTGTGGTTCTTTCCAAAAGTACATTATCTACAAGTTTGATGTAGGTACAATAACTCTGTCTCCGGTATATGTGCCTCCCAGAATCTTTCGGCTGAAATATCTAACCAACTAATAGTCTTTACAGATCGAAACTTGATTATAAAAACATCAAATATATTTATACATTGAATTGAATTGAACAAGTGATTACGTGCCAATTGCCCTCCTAATCAATATCTAATTTCCCTATTAATCTCATCGGAATTATAGACTCGATCAAAAATGTTTCTCGATATTAAATATGTACTTCTAGGTGGTCTCTTAAACCAGATAACCAAAATCAGTTTTAAGGAAATTGAAGACTTCTTCTATGAGGTCAAAGTTTTTTGATACACGTGTTATTTTGTAATTACTCTAACTGTTTTTTTTTGTTTTAAATTATGTTACCAGTTGAAAAAAAATAAAAGATTCGGCCTTCACGAGTAGACACAGCGGTAGGTACTGTCTAATTATAAAGATCTGTTCTCTAGTTTCTTCTATTTAGTGTCATATTAAATGACACTTTCAATTTTTTGCCGACATCTTGACGAGATATTTTAAAAATGCCGTAACTGTTCAGTAATAATGTATACCATAAGATATACATCGCCAATTTTATGAAATGCAATCTTCTTAATTTGTTTTCATTTGAATGGAGTTTATATCAAATTTAAAATACTAATATTTTCTTCCATACATAATTTCTGTTCTGTATATATTATAAAAAATATTTACTCAATACAAGCTAAATATCATATAATCTTCCTGTAGCTGCATTAAGAATTCTTATACTGCATCTTAAGATCACATTTTTTGGAAGAAAATCAGACTTATAAGATCAAAAATTCATACAACCGATACACTGTAGATTTACTGTTAAATTCTAGTCAAGATTAAAAATTTATATTCGGGTGGAATCACTCGAAATATTCTGAGTTTTAAGGACTCGGCCCCAAGGTTCTTTTTTCACACATACTTTCACAATATTTGGTCACGCCACATCCTTCTAATGACTGTAATATTTACACCAATAATATTATATAATTAACAGACTTTGCGGACTTTTCTTGCTCGTTTTAGCTTGTTATCTATGTTGTCGTCGATGTAACCTTCCCCGTTTTTTCATACCAGTAATGTCACACTAATGAATGGCCCATGTAAAGTGTAGGATCCCTCAACTTCTTGTATGGTTCATTTACCACTTGGTAATTTTAAAATAGAGCGTGATATGGCATAAGGTAGTCGCCCTGAAACATACTTGTTACACATTTTCTAAAATTCATCTGGCACGGTTAACAATATAGATATCTTAGTGAAAGATATATTGACCATAATCTTGAATTTTCATTTGTGCGTGCGACTTAATCCCATGATTAATGCAATCTATGCAAAAAAACTAATGAAATATTCCAGTTTTGCTTATTCAGTTAAGTCAGAAGGAATGAATAATCTGCTGCTTCATTGATAAATTTATCCAGTTCCTTGTGAAAGCCTTGACTTTTTGTATTCGATTGCCTCGCACTCGCTCGTTTTATGAGCACCTGTAGCTTCATATAATTTCCCAGATGGATGTTATGGTGGATATTCAGAATACTTTATAGCATATTATTTAATTGACAACAGTAAAAACTGTCATTAGTTGTCAATATTCCCTCATCAATCCATGTGATAGGTGAAAATATATATACCATATGGTGGTCATTTAAAAGAGATGGTGCTTCATAGAACCATAAGCAAATATGATTAGAAGGACTTATTGATTGATGGAATGAATTTTTTATCTCTTTTCTGATTTAGGTCTCAATATTTATTCAAATCTAAGGTTGCAGTTGTATTTATTTTTTGGTCGATGATTTAACGGGAGAAATTTTTATAATTCTTCTATATTGTTCCTCCAGTTAATGGACCTCTTCTCTTTGATGTTTCTAGCCAGTACCCAAATGGTCACGTCATCTATACTACATGTTTTATTTATTTTTCTACCTTTGCTTCCTATCCATGAATGTCTTGTCAATGATTCTGCTTAGCATCCATTATCCTGCAGTCTTCAGAAGTCTTGGTCCTGTATTCGGTCTCGTTTCAGAGTAAAAAGTTGTATAATCGATTATCTTAATGCGGATAATTTAGGCAACCAACAAAATTTTATTGACTTCATTCATCACATTTGAACCTTTCGTTCATAAGCTAGCATTTGTAATACTTTTTTTCATTGATGTTATGAAACTAGAGGGACAGGTCTTTGTAACAACGAATCTATTGATATATTTTTTATATTATTGTAAATAGAAATTTGGATGTTTTGTAAATATTATTTAATATTTTTATAAATTTGTATAGTGATAATCAAAATGCTACTCTGTTACTAGTAGTATTAAGATAATATAGCCGGCCAGTATATATTATTCTATTTTATTTAAAATATCGAATCAGAATTTAACACTGAACAGTGCAATTAGATTATTTTGTTTATTTTATTGTATGGCCCGCAAAACTTTGAAAGTGTGTACATTTGATCTAGCTCAGTATTCTAACCATTTATCAACCACACCGTTTGTTTGTATAAAATCACCTTTTTAATCCATTTCCAATTGAATTTAAACCCTACACAATGTGTAATAGGTGAAACGACTCTTATGAAAGATTGAAAATTATCGATCAAAATTTTAAGTTTTCAGGTTCAGCTCTGCTTGAAAAAAGACTAAATTAAGTATGCTTCAAAAATTTTTCAGATAATCTATTTTTTTGTTTATGTCGTATATGGAAAATGTTGAGAAAGTTAATGGGAAAAGTTGTTAAGACTCAATATCTAGGCGCTTTTACTAAAGTCAGTACAATTTTCAATTATCACTACTGGCTTCACACTTATTAGTGAATATTCAATAAAAGTAGTTAAAAACCTCAGATTAAATGCCATTCTCCACAAATCTACCTCCTACATCTGTACATTTTTAAATACCTTTTCGGAATTATCCAAAACGTTCCGAGTAATCGATCGAAAAACGCAAGTTATTCTGTTTTTCAACAATTTACGATCATTTGGAATATATTCTACAATAAACTATGCAATTTACCTTTCCCTGGACAAAAAAAATTATTGTCAGGTCTGAGGATGTAGCAGGCCATTGTGTCACAGTCATTCACTCAAACCAAACTGTCTATTTAGCCAATGAGTGATTCTTTGCATTTTTTTCCTGGTGAAGGGAGCGCATTTAAGTACAGAGTGTTGGACTCTAAATTTCATCAAACTGCGCAATATATTACTTCGAGTTGAGCTCTATCATTTCTCTCTTCGGCGCGCTCCTTTCTTTCTCTCGTTTAACTAACTGTCTGATCTAAATCTCCTTGCGGTACGTAGAACTCCTCGAATGTATTGAGAAACCAGATTTCAGTGGTTCTCGTCCATCGTACATAGTAGGAAACGTGTTTAGAGTATCATCCTGCACTCTATCACTGTAGGAACATTCCTTCGAGTCTCTCTTGCCCATCACGTGCGCAAAATACCTATTTCTGGACAGGAATTTTTGACGTAATACCTAACTTCGCCATTGTGCCATATCAATCGCATCGTCCATGTTCCTCTTTGATTATGCTTCCTATAATTTTGTCATTCTCCTATTGTTTGAGTCCTTTTTCTCATTCCGAAACCTCTGCTTTTCTCAGGTAAATTCCAAAAAAAGAAACTCATCCTTTGTTTTGAGGAAGGTAGCCGTCATGTTGAAAGAAAAAAGTCTATGAGGTATTTGAAGAAAGTTCGTTAATGATTTTTTACAGTGTTTGTAAGAAAGTATGCTGATTCAACTTTTCTCTAATAAAAAAAAGTTCGTATGACATGGCACACCAAACATCCAGTTGGTAATGGGATCGCCTCCACTCTAATATAGACAGTTTTGGGAAGACGGTGCATCATTTGTGATAAAAGTACTTTCCGTTTTCTAGAATTAGCTCCTAACCTTCTCTAAAAACTTTGGCAGTTAGATGCTGCTTTGGAAAATTTCGATGTTTGTAATAACATTTATTCATTGCAGTATTTTGTATATTTTATTGAAAACAGAAATAACTATCTACATTTATCGATCATTCGCCATGTCCATAACACTGAATGTATTCTTTAACTATTTATTTCAAAAGATTCATATTAGTCTTTGATTTGTAAAATGAATGTGAAAAATTATTATTTGATATAGCAATCTAAATATTGATTCTAATCAAACTTTTTGTCGTATTTTCCACTTAAAATGCACTTTACTATAGAGAAAAAGGTTTCTTCAAATTTCTAAACATTTAATTTTCCAAAACTAAAGTTATGGTAGAAATTAGTCTATAATAGAGCAGGTATGGACTTTTGAAACAAAAATTTAAATGGAAATTTTTTTTATTTTTCATAAAAATCATTCCACTTATCCGAGACACAATATATATATATATATATATATATATATATATATATATATATATATATATATATATATATATAAATATGCAGAAATATTTTTGTAGACTTTTTTCAAATTTTGATGTTCCTGTTCTTAAATATTAATTTAAATAAATTTATTTCATTACCAAACTTTCAGTTTATTGAAAAAGATCAAATTTGTTGAAGTACGTAAGTAATTGATAATTTATATCAATTCATTTATCAATAAATGTAATTTATAGCTATATAAAACCAATAAATTTTGTTTAAAAAATTTAAACTTATTGATAAAATATTCAAACAGGTTTTTTGATATAGTGATATTTGAATTTTGTATCTTTCAATTCATCACGCACATTTTGTACTTAATAGTTTCTATTTTTTTGTTAACCCCACTTAAAACACTCATTAAATTCTGTGATCGGTTCATTTAGCAATGGTTTTTCACCTAAATGTTGTAATCAATATTCTTATTATAGAAATATTTGTAGAATAGATCTATTCAACAACGCGTTTGCACGCCTGAAACTAATGAAATGCATTTCAAAAAATTTTTTACAACCAGCAGCTGTAGTGTTATAAAAAGATCGTTATTGTAACGTTTTTCGTATTTATGTACACTCTTTCTATTCGTGGTGTGAATTAATAAACAGTGTCTCTTACGTTCTTAATTTATTCACACACTATACACAACTTATAATAATTCAGGTTACTTTATCAATTCGTTCTATTCACTACGACTATTTACGAGTATTTAAAACTAACCCCCTGCATTTACACAAATCATTTATATACCTAAATAAAATTCTACATAGTTCTAGATCAAAAAGAAACAAAATAAATAGATTTTCCTGGAAATTATTTAGAAGAAATACTATAAATAAACTGCCCGCTTTAATAAAAAGTTATAAAAGGAAACATCAAAGGCGCTTCCGCCATTTATAAAAAATGTGAAAGACGCTGCGCGAATAATATATAATAATATTGAAAGATAACTAGAAAAATAAGAGAGAAACCTGAACATTTATACACAATAGGGGATGTAAACTGAAAGGTAACAGCAGGCATAACAAATAATGAGATAAATAAAGGAGATAATCCTACAAACTAAAAACGATCATACTGAGAGAGATCTGAACATTGAATTGTAAGTAAAAGTAATATGTAAGTGAAAATTGGACATTGAGTAAGAAGCATGAAACGAAGATGTACTCAATAGAGAGGAATCACCTAAAAGAATAGCGAGAAAGAAGCTGAGACAAATATAGAAACGACAATAACAAGTAAGATTCATTAATAAGAAAAATAATATATAAGCAGTATTTCATATCAAGAGATCGAGAAAAAATAGACTAAGAGAAAGAGATAAACAAAAAAGGAAGATAGAGAATGAGAAATGGAGAATTCTAGATGAAATGAAAAGATTAGAATGAGGATCATTGAGTTCAAAGAAAACTGCAATCTTCGTTCTACAACTAAAAATATGTGAGGAAGATATTAGCAACTTGTTGGTAACTGACTTAAGAAGTATAAACTCACCATTTTCTTTTCAATTTTCAAAAAGTACTTGTACATTTGTGACAATGACTTCTAGTGCTAATCGCTACGCACTGTTTTATTTTTTGTGCTTTGATTTACCATTTCCCTTCTCGTAACCATCGTAAACAAAATCTTTTTGTTGTCACGGTTTCATTTTGGCACGGATCTTGAGTTAGATGATTTGTTATCGGCACTAGTTACAATAGTAGCAATATACACAAGCAAACACTAGTATGAGGCAAGCAATATCTAAAATAGAAAAAACTTGTTCGAATATTTCATCAATTCGTTGATAATTCAGCTCTTCGGATCTTTATACTTCAACCAAACAAAGCAAATATGTTAAATTATTATGTAAATTATATTTATTAAACCAAATACCGAAATTGTTCCGAAAGATCCACGATTGGACTTTCGTAAAAAAATTGTACATACATAATGTTAGGTAGTTTTGATATATGTTTTTTCTATGTTTTCATTTTAGTATTTTCCTTTGTTATTAGGGGACTCGGGCCAGTTGTGATTGTTGTGTTCTGTGTAACTGTACGTTTGCATAAACCCAAAATAAAAAAAAATGGAACAGATCGGTTTGTTTTTATTTATTTCACCAAAATATCAAGACCCACACTCGAATCACCCATAACTATAAAATATTCCATATGCAGCAAGTATTATATGAGACTGACCGTCGAATATACTCTAATTTACTGTATAGAATTCCAAGAAATTACAAAAATAGTCAATCAAGTTAACAGAAACTACCACTAAAATAAATACAAAGACATCAAATTATACGAAGTGCTCTACGACTTAATGCAAAAAATTCATGAGTGAGTAGATGACTTGAAAATAATGCTGTAACATTAAAATAATTTTCTCATACAGCCTCTCGTTTCTGAGTTATAGGACTTTAAAGTTTAACATAATACAACATTTCTAATTGAACTGCATAATGTCAAACATCGTGTTACTTACAACTGGAAAAAATTGAAATGTTGAAAAATTTAGTTGGTTAGCCTACAACTTATCAAATAAAAACAAAAAAAACTACACACATATACACAAATACTTCCTTATATAGACTGGCCATTAAAACTTTGTTCAAATACGGGACTGTGAGATTATTTTTGCGGTTGTGTAGAGTTGTGTAGGGTACAATAAAAAGCTCAAATATGCCGAAATTCCAATATTTATTTTGCATTTAAATTTCAAAGCCCTTAAAACATCAAAAAGTGTAAAATATTTTTAGGATGTTTAATATTGGCCTAACCCAAAACTAAAAAAAAATAAGCATGCTTATGCAAAACACTAATTATGTTTATGAAATTATTGAAACAAAATACAAAACAGGGTTTTTACAAAACTTCAAAACATCCTCTTAACAATTTATTTTCTAAAATAAAACAAATTCACCTCAATTAAATAGTCTGTTCTATCAACATGTATATAAGTGACAGTTCAATAAAAATTTTTACTTGAATGTCATGATTTTTGTGAAGTGTCTTTTTTTTGTTCTAAAAGTACTTTTTGCTTATTTTTTTCACTACACTTTTGTTTTTTATGAGCATCAACATGAAACTTGCCGTTTCGATCGAGACTCTTCAGATGACCAAATTTTATTCATCGGGGAAAATACACGTTCAACTGGAGCACTTGTTCTTGGGAGGCAAATTGCAAATTCAACGACATTGAGAATTATATCATAGGAAATGTCTTCTTTGCTCAGCTTGGAAAAAACTTGTTTCCACCTTTCCTCAACTGCAGTTTTGATCTTGTTTTTATCAACTATGTTCCACTCAGATATATTTTCTGATACTATATCTTTGACGCCCTATCATTGATATGATTTCTGAACTGATTTCCCACCTATCTATAGTCCATTTCAGAAATGTATATATAATGTATAAATAATTCGGCTTAATGTCGGTATCGGTGATAGCTGTAGGTCTTGAAATATTGTGTAAGGATTACTTAGGTAGTAGATTATACAGTTACGTTTTGCGTTTAATAGGTACCGTTTAACCTTCTATTAGTGCCTCTGTCAAATTCCAATCCTATTTCAGAATCGGCTCAACCATGCGCCGTAAGGGTAATGGGGCTTTATACAAAATTTTTAGACCTTCATAAGTATATTTGTTTAGTTTAACGCATCAGTATTTGCTGTTAAACCTTAAATAGTGTTCACAGTATTATACGATTAGTAATAAAATGACGACATTTACACCAACGAAAGATGTACCAATAATTCTCCACTATCAGTGAATGAAAAACTTATTTTAAATGTACATGATTGTATAAAATACGATTACCCGAAATTTACTGTACAAGAAACTGTCGACCGATGATCCCGAATGACTGGAGTTGGATAAAGTTAAAGAAAGATAGCAGGCCAATTGGAACCTCCCAAGAAAAGTTCAGGCAGACCAGTAAAAGTCACTGATGAAGACACCAAAAGTGTAATTCGAAAAAAAGTTCACTCTCTTTATTTTAAAAAAGAAAAAGCCACCCTAGATAAGATATTAATGGAACTTGACCAGGATGACAGTATTCCGTTGATAACTAAAAAACTTTTATGGGCCACTTTGTGAAATATAGATTTTGCCAGGGAAAAGCATAACTGTAAAGCACTTTTACTGGAAAGCGATGAAATTGTGTGTTGTATGAAACAGCACAGAAGAGAGCAGAAGAAAATCTTTTATCTTGATGAGACGTGGATTAATGAAGGTTATACAGTACCAAAAATGTGGCAATACAAACATATAACCAGTGCTCGCTAAACTTTCATAGAAGGCTTCTTAACGGGTATTAAGGTGCCTTCAGGTAAAGACTAATAATCGTCCATATTGGAAACGAAGAAGGATTTTTAAAAGAAAGTTTGCTAACCTTTCTGTCGTACCATACGGTAAATTACCACGAGGACATGGATTCGGATGCTTTTGAAGATAATTTTGGTGAAATTTGATCGATCGGACCGTCGACCCCTTAATTATAACTTCAAGAGGAGATGACAGATCCTCAGATGACGAAGAATATTATGATTTTTTATAATTCAGTTTCTGTATAATGTATTTTTGTATAATCTTCAATAAAAAATATGTGTACTTAATACTATGTACATAATGCCTAATTTTTATTCTGTGCAAATAAAATTCTTTCCTTTTTACGAGTATACTACTGACAAACTATTTTCCATGTTTGTGAATGGATAACAATAGGCTAAACCCATATATTGACCCCAACCCGGGTGGTAATACCTGCACTTGAAAAAAAAAATTTTCACAATGAAATCAATGCCAAATTATGAAAGTGGCTTAAATCTTCGTTGGGTCACTCTGTGGTCCCTTTGCATACCTAATGAGATTTTATTACTCTATACTTTTCCGAAATAAACTATAGGTTTTCAACACCCGCTCTGTAAACTGGCTCGCGCTGAAATTAAAGTTTATTCTATCAATCATTTCGATTCTTGTGTTTACCGGCGTTGTATATAACAAACTTTTAAATATCACCGATAAAATGAATGCATTGTATTCAATTCAAGGGAACGTATGTAGTAAAAATGTTTATTTATTTATTCATTACTTGTTCAAGAAATATTTGATTATGTTTTAATACCTCCTGTAAGTATTTCAATATATGATAATTTTAAGTTAAGCAAAGAATTTATTTTTGTTCCATAACCTATTAAAAAATTCATTTTTTTATCTTTAAATTGTACAGGGTGTCCTTGTAAAAGTTACGGATTGTTAACCATTGGGCATGAGCCGCCCATGGCCTTCAGATAGTAGTGTAGAATTATTTATTCCGTTGACAACAGTACATGGACATACGTAATCATACATTAAAAATTCATAGTTTTTGAACGTATAATTTAGAAAATATACTTAAATATAAGTTCTGATTTCGAAACTTTAAATACATATAACTCGGGGTCGTATGAGAAAATTTTTGGTACGTCACAGCATTATTTACACGTCATCTACTCGCCCCTGAATATTTTGCATCAAGTCCTGGAACACTGTGTATTGATCAAATTTTATAACTTTATACTTCAAATTCCACTTTCTATTTGTATAAAGCTCTAAATTCTAAATCGATAATGAAAACTTGTACTTGATTGCGGGTCATAGTTCATAGAAGCTTAGTGGGTAACCACCTCACTTGACATTATCAAAGGCCGATGTCCTTCAGCTTGAACCTTTTGACGTCATTAGGAGAGCGGTGAGTCCTGCCCAACTGTTTGAACTGCGCTTGTGTGAGTCTGAGCACTAATAGATGACGTTGGCTGCAGTATCATCCTTCTCCATGCACTAACAGTACTCCATAATTTTTTGCATCAAATCCTGTTTAATAATTCTCAGTTAATTTGTAGTTAAAATCACTTGGATCTTAAAATTTAACAGCATATGTCAAAACATTGGTGTTTATATGGTATTAATAAACTCAAAAACTGCATACAAATCGTAGAGACATAACACATTGATAATAGCTAGTAATATACGAAGTGAGTTTTATGTGTGGAACGAATGAATTAATTATCTCGGAAACGGCTTGTACGATTTTTATAATTTTTTCTGTAGAGGGGTCTTCTGACACGGTCGGTATTATGGTGGTATTTATATTGTTCTCAGATCTTTTTTTCCAGAAAAATAAGAACTTTGTTATTTCGCTTTTCGAAATTCCTAAGAAATATTTATTATTTTTCATCTAATGTTCCCTATACTTAAATGCCATAATTTAAGAGTTATAGCTACATTTGCGTTATCTCCACCGAAGTAAAAATAATAGATTTATTGCTACAGTAACAAATTTGACGTTTCAATAAATTATTATTGTTAAAGTGTATTGAAAATCACAATGAATAGTTTATCTGAAAAAGAACGAATTAATATTTAATCCTTAATAATTTATATATTAACCGAAATCCAAACAAGATCTAATAGTAAAAAGTTTAACGAAACTGGTTCACTACAGAATTTATCCAAATCACGACTCAGAAAAACAGTATCAACTGCAAACAAATCTTTAGATGTTAGAAGACGATCCACACTTGAATAATCAAGTATTTTCCGGATAATAAATATATACATACAAAGTAACGTTGGTTCAAGAGTTATCAAATGACGATGTTGATAGACGTGAAGAGCTTGCAGACCTAATGATGGAAAAATGTTACAATCAAAACGATCCAAATTTTTTATGTAATGTTATGTTTTGCTATGAAGACACATTCTGTATTGATGGAATATTAGAATTAAACGAGTTTATTCAATCGTAGTCATCTGAATGTACAATATTTATAGTAACTTTGGTGGAGAAATGTAGCAATGATGGCATGTAGGTATGGGGAATATTTAATGAAAAATAATCAGCATTTCGTAAGGATTTCTTATAACACAAAATATACAGGGTTATCTAGTTAAAATAACAAAGTCGTACTAGCCGTTTCCGAGATAATTCAATGCTATATTTATATCTTAACTCAATAAACTAACAACAAGATTTTTTAATGGTATTTATAACAAAAAAATTGCTCGTGAAATATATACCTTTAACCATAATGAATTAAACAGCGAACACGTTTTTCTGTATTTACCCTTCTGTCAATCAAAATAAACAGAAGAATTTTTATATAAAAGTAAATGATGCACTGCAATAGATGCTGGACTACTAGAAATCATTTACTCACTTTATACCAAATATCTTCCACCTAGCTCTAGCATCTTCAGTGCGATTATGATGACACTTTTGTATAACAAAGATCCCATGCTCACTTGCTTAATCTATCCAATATAAGTAAAAACATTCTGGCAGCTTACGTGGAAATAACAGAAAATTGAAAGTAAAGAACAAATTGGTGGGTTCAAAAATTGAATACGAGGATGTATTGATATCTAGTTAGCTTAGCCATGCATAAACAAAATATTGCGTTACCATAGCAACGAACAATAACTTATTAGAAGTGTCAGTGTAAAGTTTGACGTCAAAAAAGTAAACCAGAGTTACGCAATAAATAAAAAGAAAAAAGATGTCCACCGAAATTGTTAAAATCAAAAAATCGAGTATCGAGCTATCATCAAGTACCTGTATTAAAAAGGATTAAGAGGTAAGCAGATTTACGAAGATATGCTTAATACCCTTGGTGATCAATTTCCTTCGTATGCGACCGTGAAAAATTGGACTGCAAGCTTCAAAAGAGGTAATTTTTCCATTGAAGATGATGACCGATCGGGAAGGCCAGTTTCTGTGTCAGTCCCCGAAAATATCGATGCAGTTCATGACGTGATTTTATCAAAACGTCGAATTTGGTTGAAGGGGATATCTGAAGCACTGAATATTTCATACGAACGCGTTCATCATATAGTTAAAGTCAATTTGGACATGAGAAAAATTGCTGCAAAATGGATCCCCAAATGTTTGACTGTTGACCAAAAGCGATGTAGACTTCTTAAACCGAATTGTTACTATGGATGAGACTTGGATACATTTCTACGATCCAGAAACAGAGCAACAATCGATGGAATGGTGACACTCTGGTTCTCCAAGACCTAAGAAGTTTCGCGTTTCTGCTGGAAAAGTTCTTGCTTCAGTTTTTTGGGATTGCCATGGAGTAATCGTGATTGATTTTTTGGATAAGGGTAGAACAATAACTGGAAATAACTATTCTATATTACTAACCACTCTACGGGAACAAAAAGAGAAAATACGCGGTAAGCTATCCAAAGGTGTTTTGTTTTTGCGGGAAAACGCCCCTGCTCTCAAATCTCATGCTGCCATGCAAAAAATTCGTGATTTAGAGTTTGAATTACTAGAACACCCCCCTTATTCACCAGATTTGGCTCCGTCCAACTATCATCTCTTTCCTCAACGGGAAAAAAGTTTAAAAGGTCGTAAAGTTTCTTCCAACGAGGAGGTAATAAAAGCTGTGGAGGTCTGGTTTGCAGAGCAAGAAGAAACTTTTTTTGAAGAGACGTTGCAGGTTCGCTGTAATGAATGTATCCAATTAAGAGGAGAATATGTTGAGTAATAAAATATTTTGACAATGAAATTTTGTTTTGTTCTATAGTAGGCTGAGAATTTTTAAATATATCCTCGTAAATGAAGTGGTTATAGCAAAGATAACATCCGATAATGAAAAGAAGCTTATTATAGAACTTGAAAATAATATATTCATTCAATAGACAAATGTTTGAGAATTAATGAATTAATCTAAAGATTTCTGTAATTTCTTAGTTCTTAGACCTTATTTCCATGATTTTATTGATACACCATCTGGATTAAGGTCTTCTTTAATTAAAAATTTTTATAACTACATTGATCAGTAGATTACCTACAACATCAATATCAAAATATGAATCTATTCCAAGGAGAATGCACATATTATTGGCTCTTCGATGAATTCGTACCAAGTTGTCGATGTAAAGCTTGCATTTCCCAAAAATTTTGCTGTTGCGTCAGAGCTGGTATTAAATGTAGCTCATTCAGTCATATAATAAAAACAAAAATGACGTGTTAAAATAATTTAAACAATACTGAAGCATTGAACAACAACATGTGCTTAGACATGTAATACAGACAAAAGTTATTAACATCAAAAGTAAGTGAAAAACGTCGGTTTTTCGACTTTCAAAAATTTATATATTTTTAAATATTCATTATACGGAAAAATGACAAGAGACCTCATCTTCTTAAAATGAGCCATATTTGCATACAAAAAATTTCGGATCAAAAAAAAACATTCTCTCATAATTTGTTTATACAACTGCGATTTAAACAAAACGCCGGGTATATTCGGATTCAGCGGCTCTAAATACATAAGAATACACAACTATTTTATCCTTGGCCTATGATTGCACACGACAACTACAAGTCCAAGACAAAAACCACCTAAAGGCTTGCACACCAAGTTGTGCAAGACCCAGACCAGCTGAAGGCTTTTAACACCAAGAACAAGACCGAGTGTGCAAGGCAAAGACCAAAATATCATGAAAACAATTTGAATTTTCAATAAGTTTAGCTAAATTAATAATAAATATGTTTGTTGAACAAATTATTCTACTCACAATATTACCCTAGATATCACATACTGATAAAATAAGTGTAGAGGGCTAAAAACCATTTGAAACGAAGAGTTGCCGGTTGATTCATGGGAAGTAGTTAATGGTTTTATTATTTGTTTACAGTATATCTGGGCATCAGAAAAAAAATAATCAAAGTCTTCTGTTTCAATGTATTTTTTTATTTTCCATATTTGATTTCATTATATTAGACATTCCTACATCACAAAATTACAACAAAATAGCTTCAGCTCAATTTTTCGAAAAATGGTAAAAACTTATTATATTTAATAAAATATCAGGAACTAATTCTACTATAGACTTCAGCGAGAATCGACCATGAATGAAAATGGTTTTAATTTAATTTCAAAAACAATTTTCATTTGAAGAAAAATCCGTTACCAAAAATACATATTCCACATCCCGTACGGGCGCCATTGGTGCAGATATTCAAACTGCTTCTATGAAATGGTATACTTATACTCTTTAGGATCAATTATAAAATGCAAGACGTGTAAGACCAAGACCGGACTATGCAGACCAAGACCGAGACCACATATGAGGCAATTTTCGTACTTATCTGTACATACGAATGAAAATTGAATCCGAGAACACAAAAATTAAAATTATGGTGAATTCGATGGTATAATATTCTAAAATATGGTGGGTGCGAGAATTTTTCCTGATTTTTAAAAATAGTATTATTCACTTAATTGAGGAGTAGATTGTTTGTTGGGGAGTAGACCTTCGTAAAAACCTTTAAAAATGATAAAAATTGAAAAAACTAATAGTAGGATGAAACCCATTGGAAAAAGAGGATAATATATGAGAAACTGAAATAATTTATGAGGTACTGAGGTCGAGAAAGCAAAGAGGGTGAGTTTTTAAATGTAAAAAACGGTTTCCGGCAAAGCTACATGTTAAATAGCAAAGTGGTAGTTTATATAAAGAGCTACAACTTTTTTCACATAACCTCAAAAATTATGAGAAAAATTGAATTAACCAAGTTTTTGATTTTTTATTTTTATTCATTACAAAAGCATTTTTCCTCTACGAAATTTGGTGAAAACTTACATTTTTATATCTCAAACAGACTCCTGTCAAATTATGAGCTCTTTTTAAAAACTCGATGAGTATTTTATTAGTTGAAATCTCTACTTTATGATGTAAAAAATATTACCATCACCATGGTAGATTTTCTCAATAATTTTCTTAAAAAAAAACGAAAAAAACGTTTTTTATCATTATCCACAATTTTTAAAAATTTTAGACTCTAATAACATTTTCTTATCAATATAACATGAATTCTCACATTTTTCTTGTAATTAGAGTGAAAAATTACAACAAATGATTGAAAAAAATTCGGATGCGAGTTCTTTTTGCCTTTCCTGGAAAAATTTACCATGGTCATGGTGGTTTGTCAAACACCATCAGAAAGTAGAGATTTCGACGTACAAAAGTGCTTTTTCGATATAAAGTCAAAGTAAATAAAATATAAGGATATAATAATACAAGAGGAAAATAATGAATAATAATAATATTAAATAATATCATAATTTCTACCTAGTTTTATACGAAATGCGAGGTACAAAACTCATATTAGTAACATCAAGTTTCTCGAAAGTCCTTCCATTTTTGTATTGGTTTTTATTTTTTATTTTATTTGTTTTTATCCTTTCATTCATTTTCTGTTAATATTATTTACTTTTGTTTGCTTCTTTTTTCATTGTTCTTGTTGATACAATTTGTATATCTCATTTTATTTTTACTTCGAAGATGACTTCTCCTTGATAGTTTTTCATTAATTTATTATTTTCTATCCTTTTTTTGCTTCATTGTTTGTGAGTGAATCCGTAATCTAACGACACAATTTTGATTTCGCTATGTATTCATCATCCGTTGATGAGAACATCAGTATTCGAAAGCTTGGAATATATATTAGGAAGAGTACACTTTGATGTTTGATTTGCAACAGTCCTACAACTTAAACTTTTATAAACTAACAAAGAATTCGTCGCAATTATAGGAAAATTTCATAATATTATATTGAAAAATTTGAATGACGAAAAAATTAAAAACCGAAATTCACCCCTACAATCATAGTCGACTTTTTTAAAGCTGGAAGATATTTTTTATTGACACTAAAGCAATCATTTGTCTATTTTATCGAAAATCAAACAAATAACAACAAAATCTCTTCTTTCGAATAAACTTTATATATACACGTTTCTATTTGCTTTAATGCGTGATAACCTAGAAAATCGAATTCCCACGTAATATGTCCGATTTGTCATCTATCGTCCAATTAAAAGAATTTCTGAAATTCTGGTCTACCCATAAATCTCGAAATATGTATTCCTCATACGTATTTCTCATTCATTAGAGACTTTCGGGTCATGACCCCTGATATGTGGTACAGCGCATCCAACATCCAATTCCATGGGTATAGCGATGACTCTGACACACCCACGGTCTATTCATGTACCCAAGAAACTTGTATCAGATATCTAAATATTATTCTAAAGCAATGTTTTTAATGAATAGCAGAATAGCAATTAAAAAGATTTTGTCGAGAGTGTACATTACCACAGAGTTAAGCACATTTGATCTTGTGATCTCCGACGTTACTTTCGCAGATGGAGGTACTTTCGCACTAGTACTAAGCATACGGTCTTTAACGTTCAGACATAGGCGCACCCGATTTTTTCTACTAAGTAGATTTTTATTTATTCCTTATCACATTAAACAACTAATTATAATTCATAAGCTATTCAATTAGTATTCATCAGTTTCATGATTATCTGAACGTGATTGAACTGGACCACTGGTTTTTCTGCAAGGGGCCTAATTTCAAAGATTATTTTCCATGACCTTCCATCGCTAAACATTGTTTCAAAATGTTTTGTTTTGTAAAATGAATATAATTAGAACTACTTTGAGTTTAGCCTTTCCGTAGTATTATTACATTGACATATAATCAATTAAAGTACACTCACTTGCAATCTAGGATCTCAAGCTAGACATGGTTTTACCCCTATGAGTTTTGCAGCAAGAATTATAGAAAAAATAGGGCGTCATCCCTTCTCAGATCATTACTACGAGATAAATTTTTGGAAAGAAAATCTAAGTATCATTTCATAAACCATATCATTCTTATTGATTGGCATATTATTTCACGAAGTTTGACTCTTCCATACTTTATCAGCTCTATGCTTATGCATTTCTAGCTGCATTTCTCATTTTATTTATGATATCCTTAACCTCTTCTATCGTTATTTCTTCTGATAATCATTTGGTCCATCCTCATCTGCTCGTTGTCCTCTTCGGTACTTGGTTCGGTTATCAAATCATCAAAGTAATCTAACCGTAATTGTTTATATTGTTGGTTCTCCTCTGTCAATTTGTCTTCTTGATCCTATATTCTTTTTTCATCAGATTTGATACTATTATGTAGCCACTCTTTGTATTCCTAATTGTATTTCCTTTTTATATTTCTCTAACAATATTAATCAAAAGTCACCTTTATTTTTCCATATCAACTCATTACTCTCTTCCCTAATCATTTCGTATTATTTTCTGCCTTCAATTTTCTACGTTTTTATCCATCTTATTCTTGCTCCAATTCTCATTTCTACTACAATTCTACAGTTCTCATTATATCATTCTTAATTGCCTCTTGGCTCCATCCAAATGATTATTGGTTACTTTTTGCAAACTCTTCTTTATATCGCTCTATTTCCCCTCAATAGTTTCCCCTTTGGTAGATAATTGAATACAATACAAAAAATGTCGTAAATAACAATCTTCTATCTATTACTAAACCAATTTTATATTCGAAAGATCTTCAATATCCAATTTGTTTCAGTAATTTCAATCGAAATATTTTAGAAGATGACAACGAAACAGATGTTGATGTGTTCTATCAAGAAAATACCCCATATTTAATTAATTAAGCTAAATCAAATGATATCATTAGAGATTTGCAATTTTCATAGTCTTAAGAACAACTTCTATGAACTTTTTCTGGTCCTGAAACAGGTTTCATTATAAAAATTATTCTACATTCGAATGCTCTTCGTCAATATAATTTCCTCCCCTCAACACACACCTTTCAGTACGTTTTTCCATTGATCGAAGTAGTGCTGCCGTTTTTTTTTGGTTTACCGCTTCCATCGACTCAAATCGGGTTCCTTTCAAAGCAGATCTTTTTCTAACCTTTCTAGCCTTTCAAGGAAATCTGTGCAGACCTGTTGACGCAATAGCTTTTGGTCAGGAGTCATATTTTTTGGCACCAACTTCGCACAGACTTTGGTCATGTGTAATTCCTCGTGTAAAATGTTTTTAACCATTTCTTTATCGGCGTTTACTGCATCGGTAATCATTCGGATGCTCATTCGTCGATCTGCACGCACAATTGGGTTAATTTTGATCACTGTTTCCGGAGTTGAAACAGTCACAGGGCGACCTGGGCACTAGTCATCTTCAGTTCTCTCTCGGCCCTGACTAAAGCGCTTACACAACTCAAAAACACGCACACAAGATAGAGAATTGTCCCCATAGGCCTCGTGTAACAATTTATAGCACTCAGTTGAAATTTTTCTCCAATTTAACGAGAAAGTTGAGATTGACACTTTGCTCCTGTTCTTCGTAACACATGGTTTTCAGCACGTGAAAAAAACACGTTCGTGTGACGGAAACATGTTTTGGAAGGTGCATAGACAAGATATCTAGGGTCTAGATCTAGGGCGTCGTCTAGGCACGCAGTCTCGTTATTTAATACCCAGACCTCGTATTTTCTGAGATAGGAGGTAATATGTCATTAAAGGTACATTTCAAGCACTCACATTTTGAATTCTTTCCCTGACAACTTTAGGAAGTAAGAATGGTGAACAGGGAGAACATTCTCATCAAGATTGATTTCTAAGAATTTCATCAGGAATTTTGTGATGAAATATGTTGGTCTCTAATGAAAGAATAGAATACTAGGATCGAAAATTGTGCCTCGAGATTGTGGATTCACTCACAAATAAACAAACAACAAAATGGAAAAAAACATGTAGAAATATATAAAATGGACAGTATTTTTTGGAATAATGAATGGGTCATTAAAGATCAATAGGCAAAACCAAAAAAAGTTACCAGGATGCAAATGTATCTAGAACAGAGCTCCCAACTTAGGATTTTTCCCCCAATTCAGGGGGAAAAACTGTGGGATGGGATATTTTTAGAGATTTTTATAACTTCAAATATCGATTTATAACATTGTAAAGAATAAGTCGTGTAACAGAAAATCGATTTAAATGTTACATATTATGGTTATGGCTCGATCCATACTGCAACGGAATGGAATTATTCGATGTCAATATGTATGATTTTGAAAAATCAGAACCTGAAGAAAATGATTCATTACTTGAAGTTTTCTATAATTTATGAACAAACAATTTAAAAAAATTCTGTTGAGGAATGAAATTATTTATTAATTGTTTGAAATTTATTATTTGTTTAATGATATTTCATTATTCTTAATGTTATTTGCTTGAAAATATTTAATTATTTATTTTATAAATAATAAAATTTTGTAGAGGAGATCCCTAGTAATTGTGGGGATTTTAGGGGTTTTTGATTAGGGCTTGAGGGAGATAAATTATTGAATGTTGGGAACACTGTTCTAAGATTTGGAAATAGAACTGTATACAAGATGGAGGGCGACTATAACACCCATAAATGAACAGCTAATAGAGAACAAATAAAGAAGGTAACATTATAGAATTTGTTAAAACTAAAGTAATATATTGTGTGAATGGTTGAGTCTTAATTTGTTATTAAATACTCAAATTCCAATCAATAACAAAAAAAATTATGATTAGGTAATTATATCAATATCATTAATTTGAGTAATTTTATCGATAGACGTCGTGCTCGTTTCAGAAGCCGATTTAATAATAATAATAAAAGTCACAAGTAGTTTACATATTCGTGAAAGCGATCTTTAATAAAGATTTGATAAACATGGCGAGAATCTTTGGTAGTTAGTCTGATAATTTGATAATACGTATGTTAATTTGTGTGAGAAGAATATTATATGGTTTGGTTCCAATTTTGGAAATAACTGTTATTCATTAAAAATAATGAGTTTAGATTGGTATTATTAGTTAAAGCGTATAAGGCAGGAGCTAGTTAACATTAAGATAAGCAGTTTACAGCGATTTTTTAGGTAGCTAGATTTAAAATAAACTGATCAAAAGCAATCTCAAACAACACCTGCAACTAAATTAAAATTATGTTGATGATGAGTGTTTATATAAATAAAAACTGTCAAATACATTACAAAGTGTTATTTGTTAAAGAACAATAAATATTCAAGACATATAATTATAATTTTTTTTCAAATTTCAGTGCTAAGAATTGGAAAACTTTTTATGGACAAAATAATTTTTTTCTACATCCGTTATAATATACATGATTTTTTTTTCATTTGCATTCATAAAGAATGTAATTTCTGAACCGGTCAAAAAGCGTGGAAAAAGTACCGTAGAGGTTCACTTTTTCATGCTTTTACGTTAAAAAAAGTGCCGTAACGTGACATTTTTTAACACAATTATAAAATTTATCAAAATAGTGGGCTGTGAACGCTTTTTTTCTGATGTCAATTCGTTTTTCCGATAAACCAAAAAAATCCGTTTTGTGTCTAATTAAAAGGAGCGTTGTAGTATTATTAGTGATGAAGAGTAATAGTGAAGAAAGTTTAAACTGTACACCAGAAGATGTTGTTGAATCGGCAGCTGCAGCGACTATAAATCTTCTCCCTGAGAAATCCAGGAAACAGTATTTAAAGGAATATAATTATTTTATGGAGTGGCGTACTAAAAAGGCATAAACAGCTTCACAGAAAGAGTGTAGTAGCTTACTTTAAAACTAAATCCAAGATGTGGAAGTCTTAAACACTTTGGTCAACTTATTCAAAACTGAAAGCCACCCTAATGGTAAATAATGACGTACACAGTAAATACTAGAAACTCATTGAAAGTTGACCCGTTGACAAAGGGGCCAAGCCTGGGCCAGTCCTGGGAAGCCTAGCTTCGGCATACCTGTGTTGGCCCAAGCTTATGCCAAGCCTGGATATCCCAGCCTTGGCCATTCGTTGACAACCCAAGCTTGGACCAAGGTTGGGCCAATCCTGATTAAACCACCCTTGGCCATTCATCGGGGACCCAAGCTTCGACTGTTCGGTCACATACGGCGTGGTTCAAGTATATTATTATGGGTCTGATCAATCCGATCTCCAGTTTAATCAGTGTGTGTGTTTCTTATCACATTTTTTATTATTTATTTCTACAAAAAGTAACTATGTCTGATGCGTATCTTCGAAGTCTTTGAATGTGCATTGAATAGAGAAAAAAACTAACTCAATTGTGAACGGGCAAAACTTAAATAATTTAAGTGTGTACATCAGCTCTGTGAGTGAGGTTAACGATAGTAGTACAGACTTGTGCAATCTACAAGCATTTAATAATCATAATTTAAGTGGTTGAGTTAGTGAATATTTTTATGTTATGTTGTTTTATGTTATTTTTGCTTATTTTTAAAATCGAAAAAATCATATTGAATCAAAAATAAATAAAGAAATGAAATTAAGATAAAGAAGAAAAAGTTATATAATGAATAAAACTTGGTATTTAACCTTGGCCCTTGGCAGTTAAGCTTGGCACAGCCCTGGCATTTTAGTATGGTCCAGTCTTGGTGACCAGTCTTGGTGACCAAGCTTGGCCCATCGTTATCACTCCAGAGTTTTACCAAGACTGGGCCAAGCCTGGCTTACAAGCTTGGCCCAGAGTTCTACATAGTTTGGCTAAGCCTGAGCCAAGCTTGTGCCCTTGGAACTTTCCTCTATGGATATTGGTAGAATATCTGACAATAAATTAAACTTGGTAAACATTTATAAAAAATATAAAAATCAACGACCCACAAATGTCAAAATAGATCATTTCGTTTTGCTGTATAGAAATGGAAAATGCATAACCCAAGTTGTATGTCTTAACATCTTTTCAAAAATTCCTTTGCAACATATTTGAATTCACTTTTCCTATTAGTGGAATCCGGTCGTTACAGAGGGTTACGTAGACGACCTAATAAAAAACAGAATGAATTCCACAGTGAGAATTTTAACGGGAACAACTAGTTCGACTTCAAGCAACATTGTAAATGTTTACGATCCTACCAACAATCCAATAATTACTATTACATCTATGCTATTTCTTTAAACTCGTTAAATGTGGCCAATTCAAGTACCAATAATGTAATGTAATTTCTTCTTCACTTCAAATTAATAATGCTTACAGTTGTACTTTTAATATTACTATTACAAAATACAAATTGATAAAAGTTTTGTATGAAACTCGAAGTATTTTTTTTCACCCGTAAGAATTGCCTAAACCGTGAAAATAAGTATTACTTTACTCACTTGTTGCATAAATAATTATTATTACTTCGAAAGTGAAAAGTATGGAAAAAGCTCACGAACCCGTGGGATTTACAGCTAGTCTAGTAGGTAATGAAAACTCCTAGACGATCTACTTTTTCTGCTTCATCTTTTCTTCTTCTTCGTCTTGTATAATGTCCTTATAAGGACATCGGCAGAGATACAAAGAACCTATAGTTTAACTACGCCCATGTATTATGCTGTCTGCAGTTCAATATCACTTTCTGACAGGTGGTAGGTCGAATTCTTTATTTTAGGCTTTATTGCCAGGAACAGCCTAACCCATTATAACAAACCGATCACACACCAGATGCTTCGGAATTATTGATTTTGTAAGGATCTTAGAAACTTGAAAAACGTGTAGAAAATGCGTAGTGAAAAGTAGATGCTCTAGGCTGGCTCTGGGACGTGTACGGGCTTAACGCCACGTCGTAGTGTGATTATAGCCACGTCTAACCACAGGAGATAACGGCTACATCGAAGTAGAGTATATACGAAGTGAAAAAGTGATATGTATGTTTTGTTAATAATGGCAGGGTAGCGCATATTGTTTTGTTGTTAATGGGAGATATGATAGTTGCCACCAGGACCATTATATCACTTTTTCACCCTGCGCTTTTTAACACACCCCCGATATATTGATTTTGCCGTTATCGCCTTACAAAACACGATGTTGCCATTATCGCCTCACAAAACAAGTGCGTATTTTACTATTTTAGCCTGCCATTTTTTAACACACCCCGTATACACGATACTTCTTGTCAATCATATGTTGCCGTTATCTCCTGCGGTTAGACGTGACGATAATCTTACTACGATGTGGCGATAAGCTCATATACGTCACTACCGTCCCAGAACCGGCCTAGAGCATCTACTGTGAAATGGTGTCACTATGGAATAGTTCAAAATGATCAATAACTTTACACGAAATCTCGTCAGAGCTGAGATTGAGCTATGATAACGTCAGACCGCAGTTGTGAGCTTCACCAAACCTGTCTTCTCCAGATAAGTTCTTTCACTTATCTGCCGCACATAAAAGTCAACAGCTGTTTCTAATTTATAACTGTTTTGTTTTCGGTTAAATTTCCAGCTTTTCCATCTTTTACCTCTATATCAATATAATTTTGTTGGAATGTTTATGGCCTCAGTTCCTAAGTATTGAGGTATTTATCTTGTTTTTCAAGAAATAACACTCATTTTCACCTGAATACCTTCTAGATATAGCAAAAATATTGTTTTTTCAGTTGATTTTTCATTTATCGTATTATCACGTTTTAATCATCGCATTTTTCCTCAATTCTGCTTGTTAAGATTACAATTCTGCTTGAGGATCGATCCTATCGGACAACCAATCTTTGACCCATTGAAAGTTTCAATTACCAAACGACTTAATTTTCATAAGTTAGTTAGAGGCGGATATTTTCAGTTATTCATATCAACTTTCGAGCAATAGTTCTCCTAATTATATAAACATAAGTGAGTGTATTTATCTTACAATTGACCTCAACAAAAAACTTTGAATGCTAAAATTTTATTACAAACCGGCACAACTTTCAATTAAAATAATCTTTTTCTTTGTTAACCTCTCTGTATATTTCATTATCTCCAGCACTACTGGATCTTGGCTGTCTCTAATAATAGTGGACTCTACTAAGAGCAGCTCTCTGCCAGTTCTCTATTTCTATAATGCTAGAATATACCTTGACGCATTCCAACTTTCTTGATTTCGGCCATCCGTCTGATTCGGCTTTGGAGATACTTTTCGAATATGAGTCCATCATCCATTCCCATGATGTGATCCACCCACTGTAGCTTGGTAAGTCTTATGTACTTGATTATGTCCTTGTACAAGGTGGAAAGTTCTTGGTGGTGAGATATCGTATACATCGAATACTTCAGCTTATTACTTAGAATAATCAACAATTTAGAAAAATGAGTGTTCTACCTGATGCACACTACAAAAATTTTCACCTGAAAACGGACACAACCAGTGACAAAGCTGCTCAAGCGGTCACCCTATTGCTACAAAGCCAGATTCAGAAAGCTGTTTCCATTTTCATCAAAGAAGCGGTTCCGGAAGAAATGCACATTCGAGAGAGATGACCGATTCGTAAGCACATCGCTGAGAAATCGTGCCCTCACTGGAGCTCAGAGAACCGCGAATAGTAGCTGTGAGTGGCTGGACAGTCAGAAAAAACTCCGCCGCTAATCTTGAGCCAAAAAGGCCAGCTACTAGTCCCAAATTAAAGCCAGCCCACCGAGCAGCTATGATTTGCCAGAGATCACGTTAATTTGGCGCCGTTATCTTAAACGAAATCAGATTGTACATAGTAGCGATAGGATGAGTCCAGAAAAGACATGGAGAAAGAAAGTTCCTGAATAGTTTGGGCAATAGAATCAATTATCAAGTTATCGCGTCTTTCTTCCAGCGCGTAGACAGAACGTATGGGACGAATTTAAGAGAAAATTTCTGGCTACAAATCTGGCATCAGCTACTCTAAACGGTGCTCACTGGAATATAGGTTAGCATGGAACAAGATGGAGTAATGAAACTTATTCCATCCATGAAAATGTGATTGAAAGCTGCTATTATGACCAAGTTAGAGTACACCAAATATAGGTTAATTTCAAATATATTATTATTTTGACGAATTTGAGCTTGTTTTACATTATTTTCTTTACTGTTAATTATTACCATTTTTCATTGTTTAAGATTCCTTTTTGTTTAATGTTTTTTCGTTTCTACTCAATAACCAACATATACAAGTAGCAGTCATTATAAAGCTAAAACTAATTACTTTTGAGATGTTCAAATCAGAAAAAGAATGTAAGCGACGGATCTTTTGCAAGAGACTTTTGACCTTAATCGTGCAAATTTTAAACTAAGCCCATGTTCAAAATTTATTCATAATTCCAAATATAAAACATAAAATCAGATTATTTTGTGTTTAATGGATATTTCTGTCACTATGATACTCACATTCCAAGTCAACATATCATTATCATTCCGACGTTCATTTTTGATAGGTATAAATAAAAAGATATAAATAAAAAGGAGGAATATACTGCATTAGCTCCACGTTGTTTCAATGATTGCCGATGGTGGTGTGTAATAGATTATAAGATTTATTACCTCATTATGTAAATTTTCCTGATCGTACAATAGGTAATCACTGACCACCTTAAGGTGCGCGTTTTCTGTGTTAAATGTATAGTGAAAGCGCCAAAAATTACACATGAGAATCGGGGATAGATGCGTTTATTGCCTCGTAAAACATTTCCTACATAACAGGTGAAATCGTAACTAATTAAAAATAGATAATAAATGGCATTAAATAATTTAATAAATTAAATTTATAGTTCTCTATTATTATTATATTAGTAAAAGACTGAGGAATATACGACTAGAATAATATCGATTACTAGAGCCCGAAAAGGTCATAAATAATTGTCAAAAAGTGTTGCGCAATTTTATTATAAATATTTACCTGCTGCCACAACCATATGTTACTGATTTTGATTTCATATTGAAAATTATACAAGGTGATTAATAAATCATAGGATAATTGCCAATTGAAACGGGTCTCGTATATAAATGAAAATTGGAAATTTCTAACAATTCACAGTCTCTGTCAAATGGGAAAAAACCGGTGGAGATGTACTAAGGTTCTTTATTTTATATTATTCTTGAAGGTAATTCTGATGAGTCAACTGTATTTCTACTACGGTTTTTGTAATTTATTTTATCGTCTGTTAAAATCTGATATGGAAAACTGTACCATTTAAAAAAGAAAGGTAATTATCTAATTTAGATGATACCCTTCTGATTTCGTTAAAATTTCAGTATGTTATAAAGAAAATTACGCTGTTCAAGAATATGTATATATATATATATATATATATATATATATATATATATATATATATATATATAGGGCGCGGAAATCATTCCTTCAGATACTTTTTTCCGTTTAAAGAATCAAATAATTGTAATGATTGTAAGATTTAAATTAATCGTTGAAACCTAACCTAACCTAACCTAACCTACATACTTCTCTACAAAATGAAATCCAATCACAAGCAGGTTATCGAAAACTCTTCCATGTTTTTTTCTTGATGAGGTGGTCGACAATAAATAAAATAAGCGATGATTTTACATACAGTTTGTACATATATCTATTTTATTTATTGTCGACCACCTTATCAAGAAAAAACCATGGAAGAACAGCAACCCTTGCTTGTGATTAGATTTCATTTTGTAGAGAAGTATGTAGGTTAGGTTAGGTTAGGTTTGAACGATAAATTCAAATATTACAATCACTGAAAAATCATTATAATTATTTGATTCTTTAAACGCAAAAAAGGACCTGAAGGGATGATTTCTGTGCCCTATATCTGAACATATTCTTGTTCAGCGTAATTTATATTTACGGGTTTGCGTAGATTTCCTTGAAAGGCCAGAAAAAGATCTGCTTTGAAACGGACCCGATTTGTGTCGATGGAAGCGGTAAAGCAAAAAAACGGCAGAGCTCCTAAAGCCCCTCACCAAAGAAGACTTCCAGCACTGCTTCGATCAATGGAAAAACGTATTGAAAGGAGTGTGGTGAGGGGAGGAAATTATATTGACGAAGAGCATTCGAATGTAGAATAATTTTTATAGCGCTTTAGTCAGGGCCAAGAGAGCACTGAAGATGACTAGCGCCCAGGTCGCCCTGTGACTGTTTCAACTCCGGAAACAGTGACCAAAATCAACCAAATTGTGCGTGCAGATCGACGAATGAGCATCCGAATAATTACCGATGCAGTAAATGCCGATAAAGAAACGGTTAAAAACATTTTACACGAGGAATTACACATGACCAAGAATTACACATGACCAAAGTCTGTGCGAAGTTGGTGCCAACAAATATGACTCCTGATCAAAAGCTATTGCGTCAACAGATCTGCACAGGTTTCTTTGAAAGGTTAGAAAGGTTAGAAAAAGATCTGCTTTGAAAGGGACCTGATTTGAGTCGATGGAAGCGGTAAAGCAAAAAAAACGGCAGAGCTCCTAAAGGCACTCACCAAGGAAGACTTCCAGCACTGCATCGATCAATGGAAAAAATCGTAGAGAAAGGTGTGTGGCAAGAGGAGGGGAGTATATTGAAGGGAAGCATTCGAATGTAGAATGTTTTTTATAACCAGTCTCATTATTTCGTAGCCAGTCTCATTATTTAATAGCCAGAACTCATAATTTAGTCCTGTTCCGTCACAGTTATACACCTGATCTAACGTGAAATTTTCTTGGTCTCGTGAATCATGATGCATAGGGCCGAGAATGCAACTTTCGTTCCTTGTAGTGTAGTAAGCTATTTTTGAATTGGTTTATATATTTTCTCAATGTAACAGAATATCATTTTCTTATTTAGATAGGTTCATTGTACTATTATATGCTATTCAGCTCCATGTTACTGCAAATATTCAGTTTTCCTACCTTAGTTAAATTATGTGATTATAATTTTTCCAGCCTTGAATATTTTGTTAGCTCTGCAATACTTATGGACAAGTCGCCCTTAAACACTACGAAGACAAAACAGGTAGGCACTATACGAAACCTAGGACGGGTCGCTATTTTTGTGATCAAATGTTTTATATCATGATATAACCGTTAATCGCACACTTTCTAGTGTTATCTATATAAATAAATGAATTGCTGTTCGTTAGTCTTGCTAAAACTCGAGAATGGTTGGACTGATTTGGCTAATTTTGGTCTTGAATTATTTGAAAATGCTCGGAATTAAAAAAAAAACATTTTGTTTTTCCTTAATGTTTTGTCACAAATTAAATTTATGAACGCAACCATAATATTTAACAAAACAAAAAGTGTATCCTTCTATCATTGTCAGTGACGATTACGATACATCCGTGAAAACTTTTTTTACTTCTGTGATCCTTGATAGTAACATTTCAAATTATGTACTCTTTTTTGTTGATCTTTTATGATAGTGACATTTTCTGCAAGCATGCGAGTATTTTTGCAGATGAAATTGCGAATGCAGTTGTTACACATTGGAAATAACGAAATCGCAGTGGACTCCTTGACCGGATTCATCACATTACCCACAGATTTCTGTCACATCATAAATTCAAAAGAGAAGCTCATTCAGCCTGTTTTCCCAGATATAGCGCAACAGTTCAATAACCATTATTAGCTGGGTGAACGAGCACTATTGGCCTCAAAAAATAAAGATGCAAAATTTTCTTCCTGGACAGTTTGTTTTCTCCAAATCATTCGACACTGTTGACGTAGTCAACTATCCCACGGAGTTTTTAAATTCACTGGAATTGCCTGGATTATTACCTCACAATTTGCGTAACATAGTCAACCTCGACTGTGCAATGGAACAAGACTGGCTGTGAAAAAGGTGATGAATAATGTCATTGAGGGAACTATCATAAAGGAAAAATACAAAGGGGAGAATGTCTTAATTCCGCGTATACCAATGATTCTAACGGATTTTCCAATCGACTTTATAATTTCCAGTACGTCTGGCCTATGCGATGACCATAAATAAATCGCAAGGCCAGTCGCTGGAAGTTTGCAGAAACAACTTGGAGTATCCCTGTTTCGCGCACCACAAAACAAAACAAAAAATTTAGTTCCTCAGAAAGCTTTAAATTGATGATTGTATCATAACTGTGTGTGTGTCTGTCAATATCAAATTGAAACCTTATAGACAGTATTTCAGGAGAGCTCTGTTCTGTAAGTAAGCAACATCATGTGTAATTAATCGAAAATAATAATAAAACTTCATTCATAACGAGCATTTTTTTATTTGTTTTAATAAAGAAAGGACTCCTTCTGTTTGTTGTAAGTTTATTTCATACAACTATTTTGGTCTTAAATTTATCTATTCAGGCAATACGAAGTCTGTCCGGGTCAGCTAGTTCAATCATGAAAAAAAATATGAACATCAAAATCTCTTTTCTATGTTTATAAATTCCACATAATACTTGCTTTTAGTGAAAATACTCATTAAACATCAAGACGTCTACTTTGGACAACAAATTCTTAGAACTTTTATTGTTTTTAATCTTATTATAATAAAGTTAGATGCCTTGCATTCCAAAGGCATTATATATCATTTATACATCCATAAAAGTTCATCACAAGACATTCAAAATGAATAGATACGATTTCAAAGAAAGTTGAATCAATAGACAAAAGGTAAGTTTCTAAAGTTAATCTTTTAATGAGTTATGATCACCGTAAATTTCTCATATTATTTTAGACCGCCAAGATGTGTACTCGACGTATTGATTGCCTATAAACTAAATAATGTATTAATTAGGAATTTTTGTATACAAATAATTTTTTTAAACCGCTATGAAATCTTTTTTTTTTAAGAAAGCTGGATATTTATGAAGAAATTCGTAGTTTTCAATATTTGTATGTTTCTAAGATAATATTTTTTAATTTTGTGTCCAACTTTATGATTAACGTGGAATGTCTAAACTATTTTCCTGAAACATCTCGATATGCCATGCTTCATTTATTTTACCTTTCTGATATGATAATAAGAAATATGAATCATGATAAATAGTAGCATTACTTCAAAGTTTGTTGTTTCAAGAGAAAGTTACTCTTACCACTATTAGTAACCTTTCAACTTATAGTAATTCCCTTTTGCGGAGTTTTGTTAAAATGACAATCTGCTCGTAATAACAATCAGCAGCTCACAGCTTATTTAAATGAGTATAAACTACGGTGTTGCTCAACAACATATTCAATTTTTGGAGTTTACTCCTTAAGAATCGATTTGCATATATAAGGGGCCCAGTACGAGAAAAATGTGAGGAGTAAAATCTATCGATGAATGACCTCGTTACGTTTTTGGTGCGCACCCTATGATGCGCAACTTTCTAATTTGGTTGTGAGTGTAGGGTATAGGGACACGTATATCAATAATTAATATTGTTATTGTGAAGTTTTAATTTTTATCATTGTGTTCCGCTAAAGTGAATTGAAAGTATTTTCAAATAACTATGGCAGAAAGAGGTGTAGATGATATTGCGGGAACATCTAACAAACACGTGGTTGCAAGGTGCAATTTGTATTTATTAAATATTTTAATAATTATCGATGTAGTTCATATAAATATATATTTGAAAACAACTCATAAAATTAGATAATCAACCCAATATGAATTTTATTGACTATTGTAAAAAGTTTAATGTAAAATATTTCGTCGATTAGTTATAATAAATGTATATGAAATGAATAAATTGAATAAATATATATTTATACATGTATATTATTTTCATTAATTAACAAATTTACCCTTTTACACAGTATCAATCTTTTTTAAGTTAAATAAACTCTTTTTGCGTCTGGTTAGACTATCGAACTTAAGGAGTAAACTCCAGTCGTGCGTCGGAGTTGACACACACAATTTTTTTTATACAATATAACAGCAGTCCTTATAGACCCATGGCTTGAAGTCTCTCTACTCCTTTTCTTCAACTCCTCTTGTTGACAGCTGCATTGCGCTAGTTCCCTATCTACAGCTTCTGTAAGTCACACATGCATTTAGCTATTTTCTACGTGGACGCCATCTTCTACTTTTCGCGCCTTCTCTCCATTTGTTAAGTCTTTTCACCCACCTGTTTTCCTCTATTCTGGCTTTATGCCTCCCCCCCCCCAACCAAGAAAGTCTTTTAGTTATGTAGCCGATTTCTATCTGACCATATAAACTTTCAATCTTTGCATTCCTTCGTCTTCTCCATTCGTCTTGTTCTACTCGTATCCCTCCAAAAATTTCCAATATTCACAAAAGCATGAATGGTAAAAATTGTTGAAATTATCCTAATTATTACCAGTAATGACTTATAAATATTCAAAAGATGCTTATATTGAACCCCACATATTTACGAGGATATATTGAAAAATTCTTATCCTACTATAGAACCAAACAAAATTTCAATGTCAAAATATTTTATTACTCAACATATTCTCCTCTCAATTGTATAGATTTATTACAGCGAACCTGCAACGTCTCTAGACTTTTAAAAGAAAATGTTTCTTCTTGCTCTGCAAACCAAACCTCCACAGCTTTTATTACCTCCTCGTTCGAAGAAAATTTACGACCTTTCAAACTTTTTTTCAGTTGAGGAAAAAGATGAGAGTTGGACGGAGCTAAATCTGGTGAATAAGGGGGTGATTAAAACCCTAAATCACGAATTTTTTGCATTTCAACATGAGATTTGTGTGCACGAGCGTTGTCCTGCAGCAACAAAACACCTTTGGATAGTTTTCCGCGTCTTTTGTATTTAATTTTTTCCCGTAGAGTGGTCAGTAATCTCGAGCTATTGTTCTTCCCTTACAAAAAAAATTATTCATGATTACTCCATGTCAATTCCAAAAAACTGAAGCAAGAACTTTTCTAGCAGATATTTGGAAACGAAACTTCTTAGGTCTTGGATAACCAGAGTGTCACCATTCCATCATTTGTTGCTTTATTTCTGGGCTAACTAGATATCAATACATCCTCGTACATATCTAACATAAAAATGTGGTATTTCATCGAAGTTTGATTGTTTTATCCAAACAACCTACGAACCCAAGAAATTAGAGACAGAAACAAATAAATTTATATTAAAATGGTTGAAGAAATCTAGAAATAGAAATAGAAATAGATATTTATACTGTTACACTATCTGCTTATTGTTTCATTTCTAATTTCACAATTTTTTTGTTTACTTATTTATCTTCATCAACGTAGAAGTTATTATGTACCATGTATTTTTATCCTTGATAAAGATCAAATAAAACATTGAAACATTTGCATTTTAAAAAAAATCTTGAACAGTTTTATTTTGAGTCCTCAACCCGCAACACCATTCGAAATTACATACTAGGAAATACAATAATTTCAACAATTGAATCATATGCTTAGAAGTTATGAGATATATGGAATTTTACTTGGAACATAGAACATGAAATCTTCGGGTTTCTTTTAAGTAATTGACCACACAATATTATTGCATATAAACATACTTTCCACTTTCCCGTTCCCTTTAGATCTTCCACAACGATTCGTCTCATTTCATTTAGGTTGAAACAAAATAAAAATCAATCATTTTCGAATCGAATCTCACATAATATTTTGTTTAATAAGGGCGCCATAAAAACAAATGTATGTCGCTACTTCAAAGTCGAGAATCCCAGGTGAGATGGAGAAACGATTTACATGTTTTGTAATTTATTTTAACATAAACACATATGCAGCATCATCAAACTGATAAAGTATGAATAAAACTTCAACAAACATTTTACCCGCAACGTTTCAACCTATTTAAGACTAAATAATATCATACATCACCTCGGAGGAATGTTGTTTCTGATACGATCTCAAGAAGTCATCGTAATTTATTTTAATATAATATTATACCTTCAGACAAATAAAATATTTTGGTCTGGATATGTATCATCTGCCCTACCTGACAGTCCCACTCTCATTTCTACGATCTTGCTTGCTCTCTTAATTATTTGTTAGCGACCATCTGATACAACCAACTTTATTGTGGTGGTGTGTGAATATGACAACAAACATTAAAATGAAAACTTAATGATACCATATTTATCGTTATGTTGCTTTCTGCTTCACTAGCACAAAAATAAAGGAGATCATTAAAGCTAGCTGCTTTGATTGTTTTCAGGGTCGGTCTAGAGTGGATCTTTCAATTTAAAATAACGCACGATCTTCAAAAGTATTTCAAATATGAATAATTTTATACGATTTGGAATAATCATTCCCTAATCATAAATAATCTTCGGTCTCTGAAGAGAATAACATGTTTATCGAAGCGCTTATTGGATAGTGTAAAAGTACTGATATAGTTTGATTCGTAATATAAGTGATTAATAGCGATTTTGAAATACAAAGGTAGAGTATGATGAAGAGACAGAAGTAAAAACAATAAATAGGGTAATAATATACATAAAATGGATGGATGAAATTTTATAAACTAAATAAAACTCAGTGTATATAATATACTACACCACATAAATGAAATTAAAATATTACTGAAAGGCAAACGAAACAAGAATCTCACGATCCATTCCGATGAGCGTTCGTACAATAAAGTTGTTATACATTTGACTTTCTTTTAACGTATGACAATGTGTCTCTTATCTTGGCTATTCTTGGTTATCAACGTTATACATATTTATAAGAGTCGATCTAAAATATACGGTTAAATAATAAGGAATTTCATTGTAATAGCTCTAACCAACTAAACTCCAATGTGCCAATTCAAATTTCAATAGAAAACTACTCTAGTAGATTACCACTCCACATCATTGTATGTATTCCACTTATTAGAATCAAAGTCTATCAATATCAAACCTCGAACGAGGAATACCTAGTGCGAATCAACAAAAATGACAGATATAAGAACCCTAAACGCGGCTGATATGATATTAAATTGAAATTGGGATAAAAGTAAAAAATAAGCAGAAAAAGTGAATGAAAGCTGGGAAAAACTAAAACTGAACATAATAGAAACTGCAACAGAAACCCTTGGCACCCGAAATATAAAACAACAAAAACACGGTCCCAATAAAACCCCATGGTTTTGCAGCGAAGTCAAAGGAAAATGTATCAAAAAAAGGCTTATCTAAAACACATGACAACAATAACTCCGAAAGACTACGATGACTATAAGAAGGTAAGAAACGACACCAATACACTAGTAAAGCAAAAAACAAATAGTATTGGGGAGAATTATCAAAAAAAAATTACTTTTATGGCCTCCAAAAACAGATGTGGAGATTCATCAGAACTCACAGAAAAGAAGCAAGTGAATATATTAGCTCAAACCATATAACAAAGGAAACGTGTGTCCAACATCTTGAAGAATTGTATAAAAAAGAAGATATAGAAAGCATACCGGGCACTCCAAATATTACAACTAACGAAGTAGTTGAAATAGAAGAAAGAGTTATAGAAACTGCATTAATGAAATTAAGAACAGAAAAATCCAGGCCCTAACGGCGTTCCAAATGATATTCTTAAATACGACGGGAGGAGTCTGAAACAGCAGCTAACCCACAGCTATAACCCGCAAAATCCTATTACATAAAAAAATGTATGAATGGCGTCTAAGTCCCACAATTTTACTGTTCGAAAAACGAGACAAAAAGATACCCGCAAACTTTCGAGGCATAAACCTTCTAAATACAATCTTGAAGCTAGTAAACAAAGATCATAACAAACAAAATAAATGAACTCACCACATTTAGCGATGAATAGCAAGTATTCAGATCTTGTACTGATGCAATATTTGTCCTGCAACAAATAACTGAAAAATCCATCGAGTATAACAAAACGGCGTTCATGTGTTTTATAGACCTGGAAAAGGCGTTTGACCGAATACAACTGAAGGACGTGGTACACCTTCTATACAACAGGCAAATCGCATAATACTTCATAAAAACCATCGAAAATATTTACCAGAGAAACAAAATACAGGCCAAAATCGATGGCATAACTACAGAAGAAATTCTTGTAAACAATGGTATTGGACAAGGACCCCCGTATTATCCAACATCGTTATGGACGAAGTAATAAAAAGCACTCCTAACCTGAAAGGGCATAAAATGGGGAACAAAGACATCAGGATCCTATGCTATGGCGATGATGCTGTTCTGATTGCAGAAAACGAAGATGGCCTACAGAGATTACTATTCAAATTCAACACAACGGCAAAAAGTTTAAAAATGAAGATATCTGCAGCAAAAATTAAATGCATGATCACCTCAAAAACACCTATCAGATGCAAACTGGTTGTAGATGATGAAATTATACAACAAGAGATGAAATTTAAATATCCAGGCCCAGACATATCTGGATCCGGTGATATCGGAGTAGAGGTAAGAAACCAAGCGACAAAAGCAGCACGAACCTCAACTTACCTGAACGATACAATCTTCCGAAACAAATATATCGTAATCGCAAGCAAGCAAATCCCGAATCTACAAGACTGTCATCCAACCTATATTAACATACTCAGCGGAAACCAAACCAGACACATCGAACACAAAAAGAATATTAGAAACCACTCAAAATAAAATAGTGCGCAGAATCGCGGGGAAAACACTTTTTGACAGGAGACAAAGAGAACCGAGGAACTTAGAAGAACATGTAAGATTGACAACGTGAACGAATGGATATTGGAAAGAAAAAGAAAGTGGAACGAACGAATGGTCAAAATAGCTAGAGGCAAGTCGCCTTTAGTGTGCCGAAGCGTTGGAAGACCCCGCAAGAGATGGAGCGACAACCTCTCTAATAATTAAACGGCAGAGGATACGAGGAACAACAACCATTTTGCTTACATTAAAAGAAGAAGAAGAAGAGAGTAAAAAATATCTTTGATATAATTTAACGAACATAAGTAACATAAAATTATGGAAAATACAAAGAACAAAGAAAAAAGTAACATACAAGGTAGCTGAAGCAAAGAAAATGTTTTAGATGGTAACAAATTGGAAATAACCGCAAAGGAAATCAAAAATTGTTTCACATAACAAATAAATCTATGAGAGAAGGAGGCTGGTAAACACGTCGAAATATATATAAAGTAGAATAGATTTTTAACAGAGGATGCAAAAGTAATAGAAACGTGAAAGCCGTAGCTAAGCGACTCATATGGGAACAAAAGATAATAATAAAACAAAATAAAAAATAGATAACTTGAATGATAAAAAGGATCACGATGGAAATAAAGAAAGGATAATAAAAGAGAAAAGATGCGGCAAAATAAACTTATAGGGGCTTAGACTTATTCACAAAAATATGCAACATAGCTTGGGATACGAAAAGAGATGTAAGAACTATAAACTAATAACTCGATGAAGGTGTAAGAAATATTCCTCGATAACAAATTAAGACTATATATTATAGTAGATTCACTAAATGATGTACAAAGCGAACTCCGCAAAGATAGAAGTGTACAAGATCATATATTTACCTTTAAGAAACCTATAGATTATAAAGCTGTCCACCAAGATATAAATGCGTTATTTGGATTTGTTGATTTCAAGGAAGCTTTTGACATAGTTGTTAACCTACGAAATGCAATCATAATTCTATATAAACGAGATTTTAACGTGTAATTGATAAAAAATTATTATCAGAGACTTTTCTTACCAAGGTGGTGGCTTCAGTCTAGGCTTTTCAAGATATATATATATATATATATATATATATATACATAATTCAATAAATATCTGCTCAACATACTCAAAGGAAATGTACGTTAGATAAAAGAGCTTCGTAAACAAGGAAAATATCTGTCGCACCATAAGCTGATGATATAATAGTTGCAGAAAACCTCCAAGATCTACAGAAACACTTTTACATCTGGAAAAATACACAACAGTTCGGTATGTGAATAAATGTATAAAAGACTGCAGTTATAGCACTCAAGCAATTATCTTAGAAATAGAAGGATAGAGGATGGCAACGGTTAACACTTTAAAATACCTTGGATCAGAATAGATAATACAGTCTATGAAGACACAGATGTTAATAAGAGAATTAAAAATGCTCCCAATACATATTACAGGATAACCAAGCGCTTGATCAATAAAAAGAAGTATAAAGAAAGACAATGCAACTTGTTTATGAAGTTATTTATAGACCAATACCGATTAATGGTGTGAAACATGGACACTCGCTAATAAACAAAAAAGTGCTTAACCTCCTGCAGTAATAAAATATCTGAGGTGGGGAGAGATGTTACAAAAAACGAGGTTAACAAATGTCCAAATACAAAATCTGGAAATCATGTCACTCATGGAAATCATTGAGCGAAGACAGTTTCGTTTGTGGGGTCATTTGAAAATAATGGAAAATTCAATCAGTGAGGAAAGTATGGGATGCCAAAATATAAAAACAAAAAAAGAGGAAGACCTAGAGCAGCAAAGGATAAAGTAATTGTTACTACACTTGAGAGAAAAGGCACAACATGGATAGAATATATCGATTTGTTTGATATTTTTGGACACAATCAATATATGTATAGTAAAAAGTATCTATACCGCAATAATTGTCAAAATATTCGAATATGATTAAACTTAACAAACATTTGTTAATTATAGTTTTTATTAAAGTATAAATTTAAGCCAAGCTGAACGGTAAAATAATGTTTTCTTAACGAAACCAATATATGTACAGCGGGGGTCTTACAGCTTTCTTTCCACACTTTTCTATCTATCCTTTCGTTTTCCTGGATAGCTCTGTCTTCCATATTTGGGTCTTCCTCATCACATGTCCGTAGCAGAGCAGTTGCTTAGTCCGTTAGTTGTCAGCACTCACATTCATACGTTAGAATAGGTTCCACTGTGACTTTATATATTGTAATTTTTGTGTTCAGGTTAATTTTTTCAGACCAAAGCAATGAGAATTTGTGTAGCTTTTTACCTTTGTTGCACTTTATTTCTTATATCGTTTTCTGTTGTTCCATCTTTCTAAATTATGGTTCCTCGGTATTTGAATTATCTGCATCGTCTCCTCTATCGTTCTACACTATCTTCTATCTCAATTCCCATTCTCGCAATTCTAGTTCTCCAGCTACACAAAGCTTCCTTAATGTATATTTTAAATAATGTTCATGATAAACTACACCCTTGTCTAAAACCTTTCGATTCCGAAAATGTTTTTGATAAAGTATTTGCCAACTTGACTACTTTCTGTATATGTTCTAAATAGCTCAAACATAAAAAATGCTGAGGTCAGATTTTGTCAATATATATTAAAAAGAGTTTTCAACGGCACGGTATCGTAGACCTTTTCGAGATCAACAAATACGTATTGCTAAATTTCGGGCTTTACGTATTTGCTGTAAAACGAATCTATTATCAATACATGAGCGTCCCACACGAATCCGTTCTTTTCTTCTATTTCAATCATATTTTTTCCAATACTATAATTCAAAACTTTGTCGTATAACCTTCCCATTGGGCTAGTTACACTAATTGCCACACTTCTTATCTCCTTTCTAGTATATTGATGTAATATACAACATATTCCAGTCTTCGGCGATTTCGTCCCCATTCAACAGGCAGTTATTGAATAGCTTTGTTATAATTTCGTATAATAGTGTCAGTCCATGTTTCACCAACTCGATGGGAATATTTCTGAGTCCTGCTCGGTGGCGGATTTACGAATTTGCCACCTGATTTGCAGCCCTGTCCAATAGCATGTAATGGGGAGGAATAGGCAGAGGGGAGGTGGGATGCTTTCAAGGTTGGCAAAGTTGGAAACTAGTAAAATTTCTTGCATGACCAAGAAATTAAATCTCAATAAAATTGTCTAAATATGACGATAGATATTATTGAGACCTAACCTTAGATTTTAAATTATCTCTGCAGTCAGTTGACTGATGAAACAGATTTGTCTCTATCAGAATATTACAAATATTGTTTGAGGGAATGGAACTAAAATCGTAACTTTAGTTTACTTACATATCAACACAGAGTGACCCAACGAATATTTAAGTCATAGTTTGGCATTGATTTCATTGTAACATTCTTTCTTTTCATCAAATGCAGGTAGTTGGTACCACCCGGGTTGGGGTCAATATATGGGTTTAGCCTATTGTTATCCATTCACAAACACTGAAAATAGTGTGCCGGTAGGATACTCGGAAAAAGGAAAGAATTTTATTTAAACAGAATAAAAATTAGGCATTATGTACATAGTATTAGGTATACTTATTTTTTATAAGTATAATCTACTACTTAAGTCATCGATATTGACACTTCAGGTCAGAAAAAATACTATTCCTAATTCTCTTACGCAATTACTTGAAATTTTAATATTACAAACAATACTATTTCAAGACCTTCGCCAATGGCCGACACCGAAATTGAGCCGAACTGGACGGAATTCCCCATTTTATTACTCTATACCTTTTTTAAATAGACTATAAAACTGTTACGTTATTCTACTTTCTTACCAAACTAAACGTAAACTTATTATATTAGTCGGGTTATTGATCAACACAGTTATGCTGTAACATTACTTAATCATATATTTACATTGACAGCAATAAAAATGGCTTATGCTGTATACTAATACGGTTTTCAAAGTTATAGTTACAAAACAATGTTTATTTGCATACACAAAGGTGGAACTGGAATAAATACTATTTACATTTTACAGTAGTTTATGTCTTGTTTGGCCTTCAGCAAATACGTCAATTAACTCATTGAAGTCCAACACTTTAGTTATGTCTGACTCAATCGCCTGCCAATTGAGCCGATCGTTGGTCGTTGTTGAACGGAGGTAGTTTTTCAATCGCTTCATAACTGAAAAGGATCGTTCAGCTGAACAATTCAAGACAGCTATGGTCAACAAAATTTTGATACATACGTCCACTTAAGATCGAAGAATATTTTGCGTTGATCTTCTTCGAGGTATAAACTTTTCAAGTAACCAAAAAAGTGAAGGCATTCATTAGTAAAACTCTCTTCGTCTGGTAAATCATCTGGGTATTTGAAATATAGTTTCTTGGCATTTTCACCAATGGTTCTTTCATCCCATTCATTACCAGAGATGAAGATGTCAAAAAGTGAACTTATTTCCTCGTAAACAATTTTTCGTTTCGACAACTCGCTCAGTAACTTGTCAATAATCGCTAGAAACGTGTTTACTTCGAAGCTGTCCCGTCCGGTAAGATTTGCTCCGCATTGTTCTCTTGTCTCATCTCAGCTTTCTAATTTTTTTTTCTTCTTGAACTATCCTCATAATGAGATATTTTTCGATTGCTTTCTCTTCAAAAGCATCAAACTCTGTTCGGAAATGTGATACATACTCATAAAGAGAGTCGTAAATATATGCTACTGTTGAAAGATTTATTTCTTTGGATCGAAGTGTCTTGCTTGAAATATTTAATCTGTCTAGCAGTTGACAGATAAAAAAACTTTTTCCTTATTTTTCAATTTTGCGGACCCTAAAATTTGCTGCTCTGGGTCATGGCCCGTCCGGCACTGGTCCTGCTGCCTTTCCATTTTTTGACAGTTGCAAATGAAACGAATACTTCGAATACGAATAATCATAAATAAACATCACAATCACTTTTTATGTGATATTGTGTCTGGTTAATCTACTATTATTATCTCATTTACACTTGGCACATTATACTTCAAAACGATTTCAGAAAGAAAGTGGTTACAACTCCTCCAGAACTCTACCAAATCTGATATTCTTTTTATTAGTGGTTCATCCAGATATTGTTTTCGTTTATTAAGGATAGACTTATCAGACTTTGGAAGTTTCACTCTATTTGTGCTAACTGATATGAGTTTTTATCTCTTCATCAAATTAATGATTTATTAGTTCCTTGTATTGGCCTTAAACCTGGAGAATGTTGTCTTCTACCTCTGTAATCTAAGCGAATAGTGTAATAGAAAGTTAAACAATAATTTCAGACGTAAAATGGAGACGATTGGATCGTGGATATAATATTGTAACTACTCTTATAAATTGTTGTCAAAGAGTAATTAATTCTTCGATTTTTTCAATATGTCCTCTTTAAAAGTCACTCCCAAGGTGGTCGATGAATTTACGTGAACAAAATATTATAATTATAAATGACACATGAATAATACAAAGTATAACAGACAGTTAGAAAATATCGAATTTGATAATCAAAAATGAATATCTATTTATTAATTATTTTAATAAAAAATATCAATATTTTCATAAATAAATATTTTTACCCACTTAAAGCCGTTTCTGTATATTTTTAATTGAATTATAGCGTGTATGGGTTTAAGGAATATTTGTAATATATATAAAATTCGTTTAATTTTTGTGTTGTCTCATTATTGAGATCACAACGTGATAAAGATGTTATTAGTTGTACTGAAACCAGATAGTAATCGATATCACCAACATCGCTTGACTATGACGAAAATTTCTGTTTCGATTTTATTCTTCGTGACAACTTTAACTGTTTCTAAGATTCTGAGTTAAATGTTAATAATAAAACAATAGATATGGACTGAAAAAACTTTGTAAATTTCTAAATAAAAAATGTAATTAGAAGATGATATTTGAGAAAATGAAATACAATGTCACGTGCATTTAAAGTGAATGTTGAAAGATTTTCTAGGTAAAATATGAACGAAATAAATACTGGAAAATTGTGACCAAAAGATATATCGGAAAGGAAAGGCCGAAGAAGAAGAACTGAAAAAATCCGAAACATTTACTCTTCATAGAAGCTCCAAATGATGTATACCTCGCAACAAAAGTGGTAAATACATATTACGTACAAATTATTTAATTTTTAATTATTGAATTGTTTTAGGTTGTATTATCGTGGGCATAATGGATGTTTATGATGAAATTGAAAGACATTCAAGACTTTGAATCAAATCACCTCATTACCATACCCATCACTTAAACAAAATATGCAAGACCATCGTCCAATACATGTGACCAATCCTTACAAGTGCATCATACCGAAAATTGGTATTGATAAATTAGAAACAAATAGCTATCCACCTGAAGTTATGCAAATTTATACACCGGATATAGCTTCCGCATGTCATCTGCCACCTTTCGGGTTATACAAAAAATATATTATACAGAAAGTAAATTATAAAAAATCATAATACTCTTCGTCATCTGAGGATCTGTCATCTCCTCTTGAAGTTATAATTAACGATCCGATCGATCAAGTAATCAAGATCCCACATTTGCTCCTCTTCTGTAATGACATGCTGGACTGCTTTTCGCCAGTTCTCTGGTGTCACCTCCTTAATCAAACAGTAGCTTAACGTCTTTCATTTTGAATGTCGTGTTTTGTCTTGCTACAAATCCTTTCACTTACGCCAATATAAGTTCTATAGGATCTAGTTCGCAATGATATGACGGTGTGCGTAGCACAGTTACACTATGTTTTTCTGCTCTATCTTCTACGGCGTATTCCATAAAACGATGTTTGTGTAAATTTGCTATAGCTAATAGTTCTTTTTTTATCAAGTTATCTTAAAATTCAATACTTCTGGTGGTTAACCAGTCAATAATTTCTTGTTTTCTCCAAGATGAAGGTGGAGTCTTCTCTATGCGTCGAGAATGATAACTTGCGTTATCCATAACTACTACTGAATCAGCCGAAAGATATTTTATCATTTCACTAAAATAGTCTTTACCTGAAGACACCTTAATACCTTCCTTAAAAGCTTGGCGAGCACTGGTTATATTTTTGTCTTGCCACGTTTTTGGTACTGTATAAGCTTCATTAATCCATGTCTCATCAAGATAAAAGATTTTCTTCTGCTCTGTTCTGTACTCCTTTATACTTCTTAAGTATTTCGTCGCCAGCAAACAATTTCATCGCCTTCCAGTAAAAGTGCCTTACGGTTATGCTTTTCCCAGGCAAAATCCATATTTCTCAAAGTGGACCATAAAAGTTTTTTAGTTATCAACGGAATACTGTCAACCTGGCCAAGTTCCATTAAAATCTTATCTAGGGTGGACACTTCTTTAAAATAAAAAGAGTGAACTTTTCTTCGAATTACACTTTTGGTGTCTTCATCAAGGATTTTTACTGGTCTGCCTGGACTTTTCTTGGGAGGTACCGCTTGGCCTGCTATCTTTCTTCCCCGCAATAATTTAAAAACGGTGGACTTTCCGATTCCAGTCATTCGGGAACATCGGTCGACAGTTTCTTGTACAGTAAATTTCGGGTAATCGTATTTTATGCAATCGTGTACATTTGAAATAATAAGTTTTTCATTCACTGATAGTGGAGAATTATTGGAACATCTTTTCGTTGGTGTAAATGTCGCCGTTTTATTACTAATCTTATAATACTGTGAACACTATTTTCGGCTTAACATCAAATACTGATGCGTTAAACTAAATAAATATACTCATAAAGGGCTAAAAATTTTGGGTAAGGCACCATTGCCCTTACGGCGCAAGGTTAAGCCGAATCTGAAATAGGGTTGGAATTAGGCAGAGGCACTAATAGAAGGTTAAACGGTACCTGTTAAACGCAAAACGTAACTGTATAATCCACTACCCTACCCTACACAATATTTCAAGAACTACACCTATGACCGACACCGACATTGAGCCGAACTGGACGGAATTCCCCATTTTATTGCTATATACATTGCTGAAATAGACTACAGGTAGATATTAAACAATATACAATAGAAAAATGAAATTTTAAAATTTGCTGAAGCCGTAATTGGTAAAATTAGTACGTACATACAACATAATAATGCACACAATTGGTTAAAATTCTAACCCCAATATTGCCAACAACCTATGTGAATTTAAAATTCGGGGAAACAAATTGTGTGTAATTAATTATTTCAAATTTAAAGAAAAAAAGGAATAACACAAAAGTGGCAACATTCTTTATACTGCTTAGTGTAAGGATGCAAAGCAAAGTTCCATAAGGATGGAGGTAAGTTAGGTTAGGTAAGGTTAGGTTGGGCTCATTTCATAATTAAAAACCCCCGAGCTGCATAATCTTCTGTCGCGAGTTGTCTAATATTCAGGACAACTACGATCACGAGTAGGCACTTTATAACAGAAGTTAAAATTTTATGGTGGTTATTGAAATCACAAGTTGGCGCACGCCCAGTTACTTAAATCTTCAATAGTATATTCTACAAGGAATGAAAAATAACCACTATATGCAAGTAGAAGAATATACCAAGTTTTTACAAGAAATGAACAGAAATAAACTGGAAACAAAGTATTGTATTGGGCGTGCGCCAAGTCGTGATTTTAATACCCGCAATAAAATTCTAACTTCAGTTACAATGTACTAACTCGTGATCGTGGTTGTCATGAAGATTAGGCAACTCGTGACGGAAGTTTATGCAGCTCAGGATTTCAATTATGAAATGAACCTAATCTAACCTAACTTACCTTCATCGAACTTGATTGTTTCTGTCTAACTTTCTGTAAAAACTTGATATATTCTTCTATTTGTGTATAGTAGCTACTATTAATTCATTGCAGAATATATTATCGAATATTTATATGAACCACCACCATAATATAATGACCCTAAATGAAAAATTTTCTAACACTAACTGACCTTTCAAATAGTATAATTTATCAATCGAAATAGGACACCTGGTGGGGTGTTTTCATGCCTAAAAATCTACTCCAAGAGAAGAAGTCATCGCTTAAAGAGAATCTGGAGATGGGAAAATTTTATTAACAAAACGAAATCTGGCAAAGTTTTTTGTTTACTAGACTGGACACTTTATTAATGTGCTAAGTTCCATATTAACTGATGAGCTGTTATACCTAAAAATCTACTCCAAGGGAAGAAGAAGTCATCGTTTAAAGAGAACCTGAGGAGGAAAAATTTGATTGACAAAACGAAATGTAGCAAAGTTTGTCTGTTTATTAGACTAGGCACTTGATCAATGAGGTAATTTTCACATTAACTGATAATGAATGTAATCTCTTTAATTAGTAGTAGCTATTGTATATATCGTAGGTAAATAGACAAGTTGGGATTTCACCTAATATCCCAAGACAATAGGCAATTGGCTGATGGCGTGCCTATCATCCCGGAGTATTAGCTAAATGCCGGAAAATAGATTATTCGTCGAAAAATGACCAACCGTTTGTCCATTCTCCTGCGACTTTAGCTAAAATTCGGATAATAGAATATCTATTGAAAAAGGCCAAGCGTTTATCTGCTGTCCTATACTTCCAGCGAATGGGCCAATACCGAAGCCACTTTCATGTTGTTTTTATTTTTGAGTTCACACTGAGGTTCGCACTGGCACTTTCCATAAAACTTTAATCTAACCTAACCTAACCTAAACAATGATCTTCTCGATTCTAAAGAGTTTTTGGAAACGACTTTCAAGTTCACGTATCGACTAAACTGACTAATAATATACAAAACTGCACAAGACACTGTACCGGTATTGGCCTTTTCGCTAGAAGTATAGGATTGCAGATAAACTCTTGACCTTTTTTAATAGATATTCTCTATTATCCGAATTTTATCTAAAGTCCCAGGAGAATAGACAAACGCTTGGTAATTTTTCGACAAATAATCTATTTTCCGGCATTTAGCTAATACTCCGGGATGATAGGCACGCCATCAGCCAATTGCCTACTTATCCTAAGCTAAAATCCCAACTTGTCTATTGACCTACGACATATAAACCTAAATAAACACGAAAACTGATACTTTATCAGAGAAGTTGATTATTAGAATGATTTGTACATTCCCAATAGATCCGATTGATAGCAACCATTGACAAGTTGTTATAGGAAAAAATGAGTCAATTCCTATAATATTTGGATGCACCGTGAACCTATAGTGAAGTTATAGTGAAGAAATGCATTTATTTATTTCTCAATATTGTGCTATTTGAAATAGATAATGATAAAACTAGATATAATTGGAATTACGCACTCTCCAATATTTTCATTTTCCTCTTCATTTTGACACACTCTTTATGTTTATAAATTCAGTTTATTACAACATCATTTCTTAAAAGGATGTCCCGATTTAAATTAAGTGCCTTTATAGGAAGATAACAGGATGTGGATGGTATATTCATCGTAGGTACTAAATACTTCCTCATCAATAAAAGCAAAGATAATAATATTTGTATATTATGAAAATAGTATTCAAAATAATTGAAAGACCATCCTTCCATTTCATTTTAGTTAAAAAAATGTTATCCACTTCTTTTAGTAAATCAGATCTATATATCTATAATGAACCTCCTTGAAATATTATTATAGTGAGTTTCTTTTAGTTATACCTGCGTGTACCTTTTGTATGTAAGAGGCGTGGCTACGTCTCAGTTTATATGGATAAAACACGTTTGGATACGCCCTGAACTAATAATTGCAACAGAAGCATTTTTATAGTTTACATATCACATGAAGTAGTAGTGTAATAATGACAAAACTGTACATTTCCGAAAAAATTGAAGCTCTTCTTGTATTATCAGTAATCCGTTTATCGTCATGGATTTGTCCATATTGTCTTTCTGCATTCTTCTCTATTTTCTATTACTAGTTTGCTGATTTCCACTTTTATTTTTTTCAGATTGAGTTCTAGGCGTATTCGTTCTTTCTACATTAATGTCGTCCCTCGGTCTTGTATTTAGTGGTATTCAATCAATTATTTTTCATTGTGGTGACGTGTTTATTCGTAGCTCTTCGGAAAATCTTGTTGTTTTCTCTTTTTCCTATCTTCCCTATTCCAAGTTCGTCATTTTCTCTTTTTGGTCCCATTATTGCTCTAATAACTCGTTCACTTGAATTTTTCCTTTATCAGTTTCTAATATTTCTATTTTTGACTGAATAGTATTTAGTAGCTTATAACTAAATCATTTCTTATAATACTACAGGTTTTTCAGGTGTTTCCAGCTCATATTCATAGCTCTGTTATTGTATTTATGGAATTTATGATGACTTGTCTATACGAGGGTCACTCTCTATGTTCTGACATGCCACAAAACTAGATTTGTCAACTTAATTGTGTACTATGAGATAAAAAGAAAAAATGGAGTTATACTGAAAGTAGAGTTGTGTAGTGTAGAGAGGGAAATTAAAAAAAGAGCTTATTATTGGAAAAAGTCTAAAGCGTCACCCTTGTTTTGCAGTAGGAAAATAGCCGTTAGGGTAGGCAGTTTTACATTATTTACATTACTTCGTCATTAAGGAAGAAAGATTCAACGATTTTTTAAGCGAAATTATTTTTATTGGTCTTGGTTTACCTCTCTTCCGTTTATTATTTGATCGTGCTTTCCATATCACTTTAACTAGTAGCTTATTTGTCATTCTATCCATGTGTACAAATCATTTTAGGTTGTTGTTTCCTGTTGTTTCAGCTATTTATTCAATACTCAATTGCTCCGTTTCTCAATATGTCTTTACGTGTTATTACCTTCACTATCCTTCACTCCTCTATCTCCAATGCCTGTAATCAGCTTTTTGTTCTATTTGTCAGTACTCGGTGCTCACTACCATAGGTTAATATTGGCCGGTAAACTGTCTTATATACCACCATTTTGGTTTTCCTCCTGTTTTGCCTATGAATTATCTTGATAGTGCGTGATAGTTTCTAGATATTCATTCATTCATTTCCGCGTTGTCGGTTCCTTCTCTTTGTATTGCTACGACTGAGTATTTGATGATTTCGACTGGATTCATTATTTCCTTTTTATTTTCATCTGTTTATCTTCCTCTCCTTTGTATACTACTTTTGACATACAGCATCACAATTCTCTTCTTTAGTTTAGTCTTCAAGAGACCATCTGCAAACGCATTCCATTCTTAGTTCTTTGGATGCTGTTTTTGTAACTTTAATTATATCATTCCTAACAATTATGAACAACAGATGACTTAGTACCACTTCCTATCTTAGTCAATCTTTTATTATAAAGCTTCGAGATTCTAATTTGTTTCACCTGACGTAATCCTTGTTGTTGGCAAATAAGCTTTTGACTATCCTTAATTTTCTCTAGAATATTTTCATATACTTTAGATCACATATGGGCAACCACCGGCCCGCGGGCCGGATCCGTCCCCGTGTAAGATATAATCCGGCCCGCGAGACATTTTGGAAAAACCCAATTAAAAAAATATTACACTAAACTAAGTACTTATACTTAGTACTAGTACATATACTTATACTAGTACATATCTTTAAAAGAAAACACTTGTTTGTGCTTTTTATCTTATCCGGCACCGGATATGATATGAATAGACTATAAAAATGTGGAGTCATCAATAGACTAATGAATCCCATAGCCTACACAAGTTTCCTTGTGTTTTCTTAGTTTACTCACGGAAGTGACGGTGAGGCGGCACACATCAAAAACTTCGATGTTTGCCGCCTCATTCTTTGATAATTACCGCCACTCGGCTTGCTCGATCAAATTCTTTGAAGTTTGCCGCCTCACGGGCTACACATCAAAAGATTTTATTTATTGCTTCTCGATTATTCTAAACTAGTTTATTCCAGATTATTCCTTCATTTTGTCTATATAAGCGGGTGGATGGCCCGAAAGTTAGTTCTGTTCTATTTGAGCTACCGAGGTGATAACTCAGACAAGCGATATCCTAGCGAACGGCTAGAGCCGTCAACTTGCTTTGTGAATTTGTGTGCATCTTGAGTGGTTACTAACTATAGTTTGTTATTAAGTTTATTGAACGAAAAGTAAAAAAAAAATGATGTCTGGTGGAAAGAAACGAAAAGTAGATACAGAGGGTCGCCGCCAGTTACAAGAAAAATGGACTGAAGAATTCTTTTTTATCTTGCACAATAGTAATCCTATTTATTTGCTTTGTAATGAATCCATTTCAGTAATGAAAGAATTCAATATAAACAAGCATTACTCAACGCATGCTACACAGCACTCACTGACAGGACAATTAAGAACAGACAAAATCCAGAAGCTTAGAGCAAATATTGAAAAACAGCAACAAACTAGTTGGTTTGAATCTGGGCTGGTTTTGAATCATTTTCCATAGCATTAGACGAGAGCACCGATTTGTCTGACACAGCTCAACTGGCTATATTTATTCGAGGTATTGATAAGGAGTTCACTGTTACTGAGGAATTGCTATCTTTACAGCCGCTAAAAGCAACCACTACAGGAGAGGATATTTTTAATGAAGTTCAAAAGGTATTCACAAATTTTGGCCTGCCATGGTCAAAATTAAATGGAGTATGCACTGATGGTGCACCTTCTATGGTCGTCTTACGAAAAGGTTTCATCGGAATTTTGAATGAAAAAGCAACAGAATTAAATGTGCAAAAAGATGATTTGATAGTCCTTCATTGCATTATCCACCAACAGAACTTGTGTTCTAAGTCCATTCGACTCCACAATGTAATGAATGTAGTAGTAAAAACCATCAATTTTATTCGATCCCGAGGGCTTAACCATCGTCAGTTCAAGACGTTTTTGGATGAAATATCAGCTGAATATAACGACGTAACATATTATTGTGGAATCAGGTGGATGAGCAAAGGAAAAATGTTGAAACGGTTTTACGAGCTTAGAAATGAGATAGCAGACTTTATAAAAATAAAAGATAAGCCACTATCTGAATTGAGTGACCCAAAATGGATATGTGATTTAGCATTTCTGGTCGACCTTACAGGTTATTTGAATGATTTAAATTTGAAACTTCAAAAACAAGGACAGTTAGTAAATGATTTGGACAACCATTTGAAAGCGTTTCAGATCAAACTACGCTTGTGGGAGTAACAGATGCAGTCTGGTAACAGTTACCATTTCAACACGCTCTCTGCGTATGAAAATATTGCTTATGCTCAATATGCTGAAAAACTCAAGTTACTGTCGGAACAATTTTCGAACAGATTTAGCGACTTCAAAAACATGGAAGAATGTTTCAATTTATTTGCTACTCCTACAAAATGTAATGTACAAAATGCTCCAATACACTTACAAATGGAGTTAATCGAGATTCATAAAAACTCACTCCTAAAATCCAAATTTGAAGACGTAGAGTTGTGCGATTTCTAGAAAAAATACCTAGAAGAAGACAATTTTCCGCAGCTTAGAAAATTCGCAAGAAGATTGATTTCTGCGTTTGGCAGTACTTATAAATGCGAACAGTCTTTTCATTGATGAAAGTTAATAAATCAATACATCGTACAAGACTGACTGACGATAATTTGGAAAATTCTTTACGTCTATGTATCAGTGGAATTCATCCAAATATCGATGGATTAGTTTCCCAAATTCAAGCTCAAGTGTCTCATTGATTTCAGTGTATTTAACTTTTGTAGTTTGTAACAATTGCAAATGTAACTATTTAATTATAATGTTGTACCATTTTTTAAAATTTCATTTTGTTGTTTTAATAAATACAATAATCACATTATCACTACTTTAAAATGCACTAAGTACTTTTAAACGTGGCCCGCGAACGTTTTGAACGTTAAAGTTTGGCCCTCAGCATGTCAAAGGTTGCCCATACCTGCTTTAGATAATACTTAAATCCGTAATGACTCTATAATTTGTGCAAACTTTGGTGTCTCCTATCTCTTTCAGCTTCACTGAATGATAATCTGTCATGCCCTGCGCATTTTCCTCTCTTTAGTTTTTTAGTATTTTCTTCAATCATCATCATTGTTATTGGTTATTGTCTATCGTTATAATCCGTATATTCTCCTCCTCCTTCTCTATCTATATGTATTGTTGATTGTTCAATAACTCATAGAAGTACTCCTTCCATCGTTGCATAGTTCTCTAGTTACTATTATTATTTTCTTGCTTTTCCCTTTATTTCATAAATAATCAATTCAACAAATAATCAATTAGAAATTATCGTTTTTATAGAATTAACAACCAACTGGTGGCTCTTGTTTTAATACTGGTCGATTCCAATTTTGATAAGTACGATGCTCAAATAGAGTAGTGAGAATACACAGTGGAAAAGTTTAGATTTTTATAATTTATTGAAACATGTTGTCGAAATTAATTCTGGTAGAATTGTAAGTAAGTAAGTAAGACTGATATCCCTTTAAGTACTTTCATGTTATAATAAAACTATTAACTGTTGTTCAAGATTAAGGAATGAAATAAAAACAAAGTTTTTTTATTTAAAATTCTCCAAACTACAATACATTTAACAATTATAGATATACACAATTTTGAAAATATGTCTAGCATATTTTGATAAACATGGGCCGTATGCGAATGCGGCAAATCATACAAGTAGGAAATTAGCATTCCGTGCGAGTTGTATACTATACTTTTCCTACAGCTTTAATAGATAATAGCGAAAAGATGTAAAAAATAGCAAGTCATTCAAAATTTCAGTATAGATTCAATAAAAATATCAACTACACATTAAATAATAGAGACTGGGGATCTAACCAAGAGACTTTACTCTCAAACTACAGGCATGTCATAAGATCTAGGATCGATTATGCCTCCGCTAAAAAATATAAACTAAAATGCTTAGATACCGTAACCATCAAGTATTATGTATAATTACTGGAGCTTCAGAACATCTCCCATCGAAAGTTTACAAGTAGAACTGGGAGTCGTCAGTAGCTAACATTGTAATATGCCAGTACTGTAATGAGCAACCATGAACATCCGAACTACAATAGCACAGTTGCAAACAGACATCAAAGAACGTTCGAATTCGGGACAAGAGTCGACTATCCCTTTTATCAGAGAGTTTATTAACTAACTGATTAAAACTCCGAGCATTAACACAAGTTTGAATATCTTTAACAATGCAGAAACGCCGTCTATTACCCTTTCGTTTAAAACATAAAATCCTGACAGCTCAACAATTTGGCTTCCTACCTAATAAATGCACTAATGACGCTGATTTCTGTTTTCAACGAAACATATATATCACTTAACAATAAATTTCATACTGCTTCGGTTTTTTGTGATTTCGCTAAAACTTTCGATTGTGTTGATAAAATTCTGATTAACAAACTAGAATATTTTGGCATCCAAGGTATTCCATTAAAACGATTTGTATCTTACCTTGAATTTCGAAATCAAATGGTACGAGCTAATGGTAAAGTTTACAGTAAATTGCCAAATGGCAGTGGTGTGCCTCAGGGTTCAGTTTTGGTTCCAGCTCTTTTTTTGCTTTTTCATCAATGATCTCACAGATCTACGGATCAATGGTCAATTCACTTTATTCGCGGCTGATACCAGTGTAACCTAGAGTGGTCCAGATATACAAGCTCTACATTCGACCGTGGGCAATGATCTCATAACTATTAAGTCCCGGTCTGACGCAAACGATCTCTGTTTAAACACTGAGAAAACTTTAGTTTTATACTATAAAGAAGCTTTAAAAGCTCTAAAACTCAACAGTGACTTAATACGATCCTCAAATTCGATAAAATTTCTTGGTCTACATATTGACGGTGCTCTTCAATTGTCTGTACATATAGAAAACCTGACCTGAAAAAATTAACCTCTGCTTGCTTTGCCATTAAATCTGTAACTGAATAGATCGATTATCGAACTGCTTTAACCACTGGTGGGACGTAAAAAAGTACACGTTTTCTACTTGTAGAAAAATACGTTTACGACGCAAGCAATTATCTACATTATTCGACTTTTCTACGTTGAGCGCAGGCGTAGTTCACAAATGCGGCGATCCGGCGCAAAAATAAGATAACAAAGACTCTTAGAAAAAGTCCACTGTCCAAACGAGCCATAGCAGCTACATTTTTAGTATTTGTCACTCTATTTTTCATCATTTTTATTTGTTTTTTGTTTTTTGTACACATTAAAACAGTTGTTTTTTCTTGTTGAAATTGATAAGAACTTTTGCAAATCTAAAAATAAATCGGAGCGTTTATAAGAGGATATATTGAGAAATATTCTTATCCTACTATAGAACCAAACAAAATATTTTATTACTCAACATATTCTCCTCTTAATTGGATACACTTATTAGAGCGAACCTGTACCGTCTCTAGACCTTTAAAAAAAATGTTTCTTCTCGCTCTGCAAACCAGACCTCCACAGCTTTTATTACTTCTTTATCTTCAGTGCGAAAAATTACTCAATCAGCTACCTTCTGAAATAAAATTGGCGGTAAAAACTTGATGTATACATTACCTCGCGTAAGTTCTGTATATTCAGCAGAAATGCTATCCTACAAGCTTTGGTCGAAATTCAATCATCAAACCCACAAAAAATTGTAATTTCAACAGACTCCTCGCATCGAGCTCATTAAAAAGTATCTATACCAACAATCCTCTTGAACTAGAAATCAAGAAACAATTACATCTAATACAAAACAACAACTTAGATGTCAGATTTTTGTAGGTGTCCTCTCATCAAAGAATACAAGGAAAAGACGATGCTGACAAACACTCAAAAGGTTTGCAGTAAAAAATTAATCTTAGTGGCAATCTGAGGGACAAAGATCATTTCAAAAACTAAAACAAATCAAGGAAACTGTTGAAAAGTGGCCGTGAATACTAGTCCAAGAGCTACCTACAAAAAATGCATGTTATAAAGTACATGAAAAGTTAGTGCGTAACTTCGTGGCCTAAAGGTAACACATTATGGAACTTTCGTCTGGCGGACCAGATCGGTTCCGTTTTAAAATGCAAGCCTCGTGAACTTCGTGGAAATTCGAGGAAATAAAAAAATTAGGTACACACAAGATTCTTTTTTCTTAGCGTTATTTCAGTCGTAAATATCAGCGACTATTGGCGACGTTCTTTCTGTCCTCAAGTTTCCGGCAGTGGTGAAAAAATGTGATCGGAAAACTCACCCGAAAAATTAGATTAGTTACACCCGAAATTCTTTTTTATATTTCTTTCTTAAGTCATCAACAGCAGCGGGAAAGCTGTAGCAGACATTTTCTCTGAAGCCGAGTCGTCGGCAGACGTGAAAATGAGTCGTCGGAAAACTCACCTCAAAAATGCCATAAGGAAAAATGCCACAGACAAAATTCCTGCTCTCATCCCATCTCTAGGTCATAACTAGCAGCTAAAAAGTAACGACAGACGTTTGCCCGGTCCCAAAGTCCCTGGTTAGTTAGTTAACTTATTTAGTTCTTACAGTTTAATGTTTACTTAAATAAACCCCGGAATAATAAGCATTTTCTACTCGTCTATTGCGCATAATGAGCATATTAGTGTAAATATCAAACTGTAAGAACTAACCAAATACACTAATTGGGCGAGGAAAGCAATTTTCTTATTCGACAACCAGGGACTTTGGCATCGGCAAAACATTAGTCACTGCTGTTTTCCTACTAGTTATTACCTACTGATGACATGCAAAACAAATCTCGCGTGTACCTCATGACATTTGTGAGAGAAAATGTCTGCCACAGCTTTCCTACTGCTGTTGATGACCCAAGAAAGAAATAGAGAAATGAATCTCGCGTGTACCTTATATAATTTTTCAGGTGAGTTTTCCAATCACCTTTTTTCACATCTGCCGGAGACTTGAGGACAGAAAAAACTTCTACCAATGATTTGCCGCTTGTACTTACGACTCAAATAACGTTTAGAGAAAACAATCTGGTATGTACTTTATAACATGCATTTTTCTTGGAATATATGCAGTAATCACCCAAAACAATAGTAACTAAGCTAAGAATAGATCACACTAAAATTACGCACGAATATTTACTATGTAGAAGTAACAAACCCATGTGTGCAAATTGTAACCAAGAACCCACTGTAAGACAAATACTCTTAGAATTTACATTATACGCGTCGCAAAGACAATTATCTAATTTTTCAAATGAAATGAAAACCCTACTAGGATACTACACTATACTAAATATGTCTTTCATTATCTAAATCTATCGCAAATAACCAACATGGTTGATGCGAAAAACTTGGAAGAAGTTATTTCTATTATTTTTAAAAAATATATATATATATTATTCACAATATTGACAATATTGACGGTTAAATTGTTTTACAACTATACAATAATAAGAACTATATCTGTTATTGCTTGAAATTTGACATTCCCCAGGAGACCTTAATTATTGTGCAATAATAACTATAACTGTAACACAATGAGGCAATTGTTTAATCAGGTAAGAAAAAGAAATTGAAGACATATAATTTACCCCATTGATTTATCAAGAACAGTTGATATACAGCGGTTATAACCGTAGAAAATAATTGATCCACTATTCGTTTCTATTACAGATTTTTTTTTGCAAGAAAAAAACGAAAACTGCATTTCAAGCTCTCTTCAAAAGAACCATAAAATAATAAACAATATTAAATCAGCTATAAGACCAGTATCTATTAACTCCAGAGTACTAAAAGAAGATAATGAAAGCTCCACAGCTACCGGATTACTATATACTATGGATTTTGAACTATCAACCTCAAGTCGAAACAAACCATAACTACTTTCACAAGCCGAGCTAAATGATTTAGTAAAAGATGTAGGCCTACCAGAGGACCTTTATAAATTACTGAGGTCTAGATTAAAGCAAAAAATAGCTGGTTCCAGCAACTCTATAGAAATCGAGATTCAAAAATATTTCACACAAAACGGACCACTCCCAAATACTTGCTGGTCTAGTTACTCACCTTTGAGCCCCGGAGTACATACCATTTCATCCATACTTCAAAAAGAAGTCTTGAAGCTGTTCTTTCATATGATGGCTATGTTTTTGCTTCTATTCCAGTCGGCCATTCAGCTCATTTAAAGAAAAGACAAATACAATATGTATATCACAGTTGGGAAATGTAAAGATTTAAAAAATTTAGGCCTTTTTTGTGTTAGCAGTCTGGATTTACAAAATGTTCATGTTTCCTGTATGAGTGGGATAGTAGGAACCGAGAATAGTATTGAAAAAAAGAGACTGCCCACAAAGAGCAATTTTAACACCCGTTACGAAAATTGTAATTCGCAAAAATGACTCTCAAAAAGTTTCACTTCTACTATTTCACATCAAACTTGGACTTGTGAAACAATTTATTAAAAAGTTAAACAAAGAAGGGAATTGCTTTAAATATTTGTGTAAAATATTTTTAGCTCTACGGGATGCAAAAATTAAGACAAGGAAAAAGATGCATGGAGTGCTTTGATTTTCTTGGAAATTATAAGGCCCAAATTGTGTTCAGTTAGTTGAAATAATGCTGAAAAAATTTAGGATTCTTGTTTGTGATATGAGCATAAAAATGATTATTGCCGGACATTGCTGATAACGTGTCTGATTTTGAGTGATGTCTGAATGTGACAGAAAAATAATCAAAAGTAGTTTTTTTCCAAAAAGAAAACGTTATTTCAAGAAACGTGAAGAAAAAAATAAATATTTCTAACAGTTTCTGTATGGATAGTTTATATATTTTTTTCTTTAATATATTATAAAACTAGCTTGTAAATGAAATAAATCGTGCTTGTGCTATATTCTGAGAGTATTTTGAAATAACTAAAAGCAGATTTAAAATCAACGCTACCTTACCGCTAGAAACCAGCTAAAATTTTTTTAACTTTCAAAGTTTTAAAAATATAAACCTGTCAATTAATGCACTAATCTACTCTTAATTACGAAATCTGTTTCAAAACCACTTCAGATAAAAATATGTTGTTTGCGGGGGATACATTGTCTATACAATTCAATTATTTACTCTGTATTTATCTTCAAAAACATATTTCTGTATCACTAAACTTATCTAATCAAATTGTTACTTTCATAAAATGATAACTATAATAATCAAAGAAATTAATGCTAAAACGAGACTATCCTTCTTTTTTAAACAATACTGCAAAACTGGTGAAGTCTTTTTCAGTGGCGAACTAATAGGGGGGCCCCAAATGCCTCCGTTTTCCCCTGATCAAATCCTAATCAAGACTTTACAAATGTGCTAAGACCATCGAAGTTTTGAATTAAATGAAGGGCCCACAAGAAGCGCGCTTTTGAAGTCGATCAAAGGAGCTATAATATCTCATCACCTCTCACACCTTCTCAGGACGTAAGATGAACTACACGTCTTCAGTGGTAGTGCAATAAAAAGAAACCAAAATTATGCCTTCGTGTGGTTTCCCCTTGGGTAAAAACACAACAAAAAAGTTTAGGAAGTCGCTCGCCTGATAGTAAGCGTCACGCTTGTCCATAACAGTTTGTTGCATGTAAAATATTAGTTGATAAATCTCTATAAAAATTAAATTCGTTCTTTTCGTCATCTACACAGAGATGGCAATTACTGAAAGAGAAAACTTGAAAAAATTTAAAACGTTTATCGGATACTCGCTGGAGTGCTCTTTACGAGTCAGTAAAAGTTGTAAAAGAAAAAATAAAGACAATTATGAGTAGTTTGGAATATTTTCAAGTTCCAACAAAAGCAAATCTAGATACAAGATCAGGAGCCCGGCTGTTTGTGATTTTACCTTTCTAACCTATATACAATTCTGGCTTTCTATACTAGAGGAAGTAAATTTAGTTCAACAATATTTGTAGTCTCCAAAAATGACTCTAGATACAGGAATCAGCAAACTGAACGCCTTGAATGAGTATTTGGTGACCGAAGGAACTACGATTGTAGATAATGCTGAAACTTTTGGCATAAAAAATGCAAAGACATGGACATCAACATCGAGAAACGAGGAAAAAGGAAGATAAAATGAACGATGTCGGGTTAATCAGCTCGTGATACTGGATTATCAATTCAAGAAGAAATACGTCGAGCAATGTATGAATGCATATACCGATTTATTCAAGAATTTTCGTCACGATACGGGGCCATGAAACAAATCAATAATATTTTCCTAATTATTGAAACAAAGTTTATACCAGAAGCTTCAGATGACGCTCTGGCTGAAGCAGTTGACAATCTGATACAAATATATGGTGAATTTGACATGGAGCAAGTTTTCCAAGAAATAAAAAGGTGCCGCTGGCATGTAAAAGCCACCGATACGAGTATGGACGTCGCTGCCTAAGAAATCCTTCAATTTATAAAAAAATGGGACATCAGTGAATCGTTGCACTGTATATCGATTATACTTCAATACTTTTTGACCATTTGCATCTCGGCTGCTTCATGCGAGAAGAGCTTTTCGAAACTTACACTGATTAAAAATTATCTTCGATCTTCAATGGGTCAAGAACGACTGGCTAATTTAGCCGTGCTTTGAATAGAAAGGAAAATTTCAAAAGAAATCGATTTCACAGATGTTATTGAGGAATTCAGTAAATTGAAGGCACGAAAACACATGTAACACACTACAAAAAATACAAAAAACTATCTTTGATTTATTTTATCTAATTTTTTGTCGATTGATTCGTATTTTATTTTTTTCACCCATATCCATTCCATATGATAGGTATATATGTTTATTTAGCATAAATAAATTAAGTCGAATTTAAATTTCACTTGCCAGATTTTAACGAAATAAACATAAACACTTATTTATACATACAAATATGAACTAAATAAAAAGCTTTGGAAAACTATATTTTTTAAAGCTGGGGGGCTCATTCAGCTTTACCACCTCGACGGCTTAGTCTGCCACTGGTCTTTTTGGAATTGGTATTAGTACCAAATCCTAAAATACAAAATTTTTTTAATAATCTGACAAGAATAAGTATGATAACGAAATTTGTAAATTGAAAAAAACAAAGGATGAAAGCGCTTACTACAACGTCAGACGCAGTTTGGAAAACGTTGCCGAATCAATTGAAATTTCTTGCTTTACAAAAATTTATTCAGTAAATTTAAAGAAATGAGGAGGAATATTTGGATTGAATATTGAAATATGTTTCAACAAATTTTATTATGAATTACTAGACTACTACTATATTTCTGACAATAAAACATTTCTCTCTCTTCCTCCCAATTATTCTGGGGACTGATTCATAAACATTATTTCAAAAAATCCATATTAGGTATTCGGAAGCTAAATACAAAAATCAATCTGGTATTCATTCAATTACTCACTATTAAACAGTTTACCTTCAATCTCTGAAGACGATAACTTGGTTATCGAAACGCGCGTCAGACAGTGTAATCGTGAGTGTTGGTGTAATGGTGGTGTATACAGTGTATTCAGTATTACGTTCGTCTTTTAAATTTTCACAAGATTTCAGACATATTAATATATAAAATAATGTACCAATAAAAAACATCATAAAAGCGTAAGTTGTATACTATGGAGTGCGACAGCATTTCAGAAAGTTTTAAATTGTTTTTTACAATGCAATTACATACCTTAAAGTTTTGTTTTACATACGAGGTGTGACTATTTTAATTTGAGAAAAGTGTTGGAACAAAAAGAAGCTCACAAATACGACATCCCAGTATGAAACCACCCACCTTATTCGCCGTTTCTGGCACTATGTGATTTCTACCTCTTTCCTAAAGTCAATTCTGCATAATAAGGAACAAGATTTGAGTCTAATGGGTTGTGTAAGTAAAAGCGACGTGCTTCCCGAAGCCACTGGCAGAATAAAACTTCCTGTATTATTCAAAACATTGGAAGATTTGCATGAAGCGATGTAGGGATAGAGGAGAGTTTTTTATTGAAAGTGATAATAAATAAATATACATAATATCAAAATAAAGAGTTTCATACCAAAAGTATCGTGATTTAATAGCCCCACCTCATAGTTTCAAAAAACAAATCATATAGGTATGATACTCTGTTCTCTATAAATTGATCATACCAAATATTGGTGTTTTTCATAACATTTTTAGGCAAAGAAGACGTTATACTGGCACTTGCTCTCTGGATGATGTTCTTTGAAACCTGAAGAGTACTTGGTTACTTCCCAGAAACATGGGATTTAAAAAAACCATAAAAAATCACAAGGGTAGATCGGACAGGCCATTGTAAATATCTCTGATTGAAATGAGGCGTTCTAGGAAATTTTGCCTCAAAACAGCCATCTTGTTGGAGCCAAATGTTCCCCGCGTCAAACTGATCCGGCCTTGGGTGAAAAAATTCTTGTTTACATACCGGACACTGTGAATTAAATTTTCTCATAAAACCAAGACCAATAATTGCAGTTGAAGAATTGTATACCACACTATGATTTTAGGTGAATACAAATGCCTTTCATGCAATTTTAGACGATTGATGTCAGTCTAGTAGTAAAGTTCACTAACCCACAAAAATGGAAATTAGCTTCTCACTAAAAAGAGCAATAGCATCCTCAGGAACGACATTCAGGAAAACCTTGCTAGATTTTTCCCGAGAATTGTAGTCACCCTCTTCTGCACAATAGCCTTCTTGTATGGATGGAAATCTATGAAGAATTCGCTTCACGGAACGATTGGAGATACGCATGTTTGCGCTCTGAACGCCGTGGTGCTCGCAATATAGAAACTCTCACTGTCCTCGGGTGATCTAATGCGCCAAGAGACAGCGTTACACTTGCAGTTTATCTAAACCTAGTGACTCACATAATCATTGTTTTCCAGATCGCAGAAAATCCGCTCAAAAAGTAGATCAACAAAAAACACAAGCTCCCCAATGTTCCAACTCATAAACTATACGTGGATAAACCCCGCTACGATATCAACCGACTAAGTGGTAGGCATTTAAAAAAAGAGAGCTATGCTGCCCCACCCTGTGTAACCAATTTTTTTATTTTGTTTTCCATTTGGCAAATAAACAATTGGTAGTATGGTTACTGCCGGTTCTGCCTGTATATAGTGGAATTCTATAATTCGGCGAAGGCGCACGGCGTCTTTGACACACTTTTTATAAACCGCGGAATCCGTTTGATGTTTATTTTATTTATTTTATTTACGATAGTTTTTATTATAGCATACATTATTTCTTTCGAATAGTTTCTAGGAAGGTCTATTTATTTGTTTTGTTTCTTTATTTTGTACAAGTTTTTAGAATTCTTTAATTCTTTTGGAATATATAAGGTGTTTGTGTAGCGCAGTTCATTTAGTTTATAATAAATAGTCGTGGTGAACAGACCGAAATGTAAAGTAATCGAAGAATTTAAATAAATCATTTAAGTTAGTTAAGTGATAGTGATTAATGATTTATATAAATTAGTTAAATGTAGTGTAAGGTATTTAAATAAATTAAGAACGTAAGAGACAGTGTCTATTAATTGACCTCACGAATAGAAATCGTATAGATTAACAAGAAAAACATCACAGTGTTATAAATATTATAATAGATAATTATTTCTTTGGCATGTGAGATAATAATGACTTCCTAAATAGAGATTAAATTTATAAAAGTAAATTGTCTTCATAAAATTACTATTCAAAAGCTATTGTTAGTATTGGCACTCCAACAATTCTGCATTAACTAACTAGAATATACCTATATTGCAAATAGATCTGCCTCTAGCTTGACATCGTTTTTCTTAAATAATTTAAACTGAGATATTTTACGTCGTGGTTTTCCATCCAATTTTTTTTCTTATTGTTTACCCAGCTAATCTTCTTTGAATTCTTAAATTGCATACTCACCTGAGTATTGGTGGGCGCACAAACACTCGTGAGTTGGAGAAAAATGAAACAAACAATACATGTGTTCGTGCGCGAAAATCGTCGATCCAGCTGATCATACAAATTTCTAATCAGTACGTTGAAAAGTGGCACAACTATTTGCTTTAACAAACACGTCCAGACTGAGCGCATAGCCCGTTAGATGTCATTTTACTCACTTGAGCAATTTTACTCGCATAGATTGGTACGCAGCTGTAAATTTATTTTCAGTAACACGAAAGTCTATAATTTAACGATCAAAGACGCCTTGATCGATTCATACTGTTATTATTTACTGCAAACTCCGAGTGTAAGCTTGACAACGTTGCGTTCGGTAATGTTGTTCGCGGAACAGAGCGAGCAGAGAGCGATTTGTATCACGTGATCTTTGTTGTACGCATTGATTGTAGTAATTGCAAACAGTAAACGAATACCGAAAAAAGACTTAACATAAGATAAATGAAGTCAGCTGATCAGTACAGTAACTAGTAAAGTATGGAATTTGATAAAAGTACACAAACTGATATTTTAAATGCTTATTCGCTGTATACGGAACCAATTCGTGACATGGAGGTGATATTACACTGTCAGTTTTTATGCATTACGATTAAAGGCTATTTTTTATTTACACACAATACATATGTACAAATAACTATCGAATAAAATTGGTAATTGATAAGCATAAAAATGTCAAAAGTCGAAACAAATCTAGGAGCTCTCTTTAAAGATTCGGAGCAAAGAGATCTTACTCAGAGAGCACAAAATTGATATAACCGAACGCGAACTGATCAGGGAGATCAAAATAAATTGTAATGGCGAACAATACTGCACAATCCAAGTCATCAGATTTACATAACCGAACGCAGTAAATAACAAACTCCAACTATCTTACTGTTTGTAAGACGCACATTGATCTTGTCGTTGTACTTATACTTGCCATATAGTTAATTCACTACCAGTAGAATAACTACTGATTTGAGCAAAGAGTTTAACAGAACTGGATAAACTTAAAGTACTTTTATAACTATAAATGTTGATACAAAGGTAGAATCTTGTTAATAATATAATAATAATTTCATTCTATCCAGACTTCACTTGAAGATTTACTGAAAAGCATACTATAACCACATTATCGTAGTCATTGATAAACGATACTTCCAGGCCAACAGATACCTATAAAAAAAATAAAATTCAAACACTACCTCACCTCAATAGCTCATATAATTATTGTTGGCCAGATTCATAACTGACAATCAGATAATTTTGGAAAAATTTTTGTACATCTTCATACTTCGTTTAATAACTTTTAACCTACAGACACAGCACAGGCTACTTAACCTCAAAACACTCATAATAAAAGCTGGAACCACAAAAAAAATTTTGAACATTCAGGGAGATATTCTCGCATCCACCAAACTAGTCATATTGAAATTAAAATTTATTGATTTTTATTCCACATGTATATATGCTTAAAAATCTTAAATTAATTATTAACTGAAACAATGCAGAAAACTTGCTAAATTAAACGTTAACATTTTATTAAAAATAAATAGTCGCCCATTTGATTTTTTCAAAATAGCCAATAACCATCGAGTATTGCTACACATATATGTATAGTATATGCAGAGATCTCTTGTGTATGTACGAGGATAGTCCCAGAAGTTCCTGGCCTGACCTGAAGATAGCGGTAGGTACTTGAAAAATACTACTGCATTGGAAAGTATACCAGCTATACAACATATGTTTCAAGTTTAGAAACTCCAAAGTTGTATAGTATTTATTTGGCAGCTATCAATTATGAACGTTTTCACTGAATTTGTAAACATGGTTTTAGTCCAACCAATATAAAATATGAACTAGATTCTACTCTGGGTGAGACTGCTCCTTCGTTATTAACAAGAAAATATTGAGTAGCAGAGTTTAAACGAGGCCGTACGACCTGCGAAGATCAGCACTGCGGTGGTCGACCAAATGAGGTAATGACTCCAGAAATGTTGAAGAAAATCCACAAAGCGGTACTGAATGATCGTCGAGCATAAGTGCGCGAGCTAACAGGCATAGAAGGCATTCCAAAAATGCGATACATCGTATATTTACTGAAAATTTGGATATGAGAAAACTGTGCGCAAGATGGGTGCCGCGTTTGCTCACAATGTTTCCATCGAGTGTTTGGCAATGCTTCACAGAAATAAAGCCGAATTTTTGCGCCGTTGAATGAAAGGTGGATGCATCACGCCACACCCGAAACAAAAGAACAATCATACAATGGTCTGAAAAAAGAGAACCAGCTCCAAAGAAGGCAAAGACCGTTCCATCTGCAGGCAAGGTCTCGGTGTTGGTTTTTTGGGATGCACGTGGGATAATTTTCATTCACTATCTTGAAAAAGAAAAAACTATCAACGGCGAATATTATGCGAACTTATTGCAACGTTTGAGCAAAGAAATCAGATCCCACATCCGTGATTGCATAGGCCAAAATTAATGAATTGTTTTAATTACTACTTCGTGCACCCTATTCACAGATTTAGTCCCCTCGGATTATTTTCTGTTCCTAGATAAGAAAAAATGGCTCAGTAGTCAAATATTTTCCAACAATGAGAAGGTAATATCGGCAGTTAATGACTATTTTGAGGAGCTTCACGTTTCTTCTTATAATAAGGCTATCGAATTCATTGAAAATCGCTGGAACTAAAAGGAGATTAAGTTACCAATTTTTTTTATTTTCTTTGTTGGGCCAGGTTGTGACCATCCTCGAATATGAATAACGGGCATCGGTGTTACAGTGTAAAAATGAGCCAAAAGAACAAAAACTGTAAAAAGATGTGGTCAAATTTCGCGTGCTTCTCTTGGTGACAGAAACCATATGACCGTTTTCCTAATTTCCGCTTAGTTACTGGATGAGCATTGAATTATAACAATTTTTAGCTAATAACTTTTATTTTTATTCGACTAACACCATTAGAAAGATTAATTTCTTACCAATCAAATCTATAAACTATTTCACTATGGCGCCCATAAAAACTCATGTTAAAGAAGCGAACTTTGAACTCAAATTTCTTTGATTCGTCATACTCTAAATTATCAAAAAATATTGTATCGCGACATTTCGCGTGGGAGCCTCCTAAACCCTACTAGTAAATATCCTCTTAAGATGATTCATCCGTACGTTAATTGGAAACCAAATTGTAAGTCGAGGGACTAATATGTTATGAAAATTTATTAGAAAACTTATTTCAAATGAACCAAATAGTTAGGATGTTCTTGTACTTGATAATACACCTTATCACGATGAATTTTTCGAAAACTTCCCTACAGAAATGTGGATTTTGAGGTAACAAACCCTGAAATTGTTTTTTTTTTCTCTTCTAATCACTTCCGAATGAAATATTATTTCATAAATATTAATTTCTTACCGATGGGAACCAGCTCTGAATTTTCAATCCATAAACATAAGTAACAAATTCACCTTCACCCAAAGGACACGCAGTGTTGTTTATATATTCACAAGCATCTTTCTGGCCTGTTGAATAGGGTATATTAGCTCCTGCATATGTAGCTACAAATTTTGGTGTAATAGACGGTACGTAATCAGCTAAAATACGAAAAAAAAACTAGTTTTACGAACAAAGATTATAATTCGCTTTCTATTACGTGATGTAAAATTTATTGATAGTGTAGCTTCTGTTCCAGGTATCACTATACAAGGAGGTTTTACGCATAGCACGCCGTTAGTTACTATATCTACTACTGGTAACTGTCCACCTTCTGCACCTTAAAAATATTCAAATGTTGATGTTAATAATATTATGGTCCTGTCAAATAGTAGCTAGCACAGAATTAAATATGAAGACGAAATTATTCTAATCAACGGTTTTGTCTTTATGTTTTTTAATGACTCTAATTGTAGACGAAAAAATAAGTAAGCATAAAAATCACCATCTTGAGTTGTATAAACAAGTAAGGTACATCGTATGTATAAATTCATCCCACCCGTTTTGTGATTAAATACTGTTTAAATATTTAAGATCATTTCAATATTCTTGTCGTAGATCAAGATACGACATGATTCCATAATAAACATTTTCTTACTGATTTCCATATTAAGTACGCGAAAATCTTTAAAATAATCCTTTGAAATTGAGCATGTAAATCGTCATGTCCAGCTTATTTAAGAACGTAAAGTGACATTTTTTTCGATAATTACGTTAATTATATTTAAAAAAACAAGAAGAAATGACAATAGATGCATGTATTATCCATAGATATGATCCTATGTTTTTTTAATCATACTCTCCTCCCGCGATTGTTTAAAAAAAATTTCAATCACCCACATTTTTTTGGTGACTTCGGACAAGTATTATAAACGCTGCAAATATGATTTAGACTCATATATAGAAGGCCTAAAAAAAGTTCTAAGCACTAAATTAATATATTTAGAGATACATACGAGGATGGTCCCAGAAGTACCTGGCCAAACCTAGAGATGGTAGTAGTTGTAGATACCACTGTATTGGAAGTATTGGCTCCCCTTCAATATATTCCTCTCCCCTCGCCACACACCTTTCCATACTTTTTTTCCATTGATCGAAGCAGTGCTGGAAGTCTTCTTTGATGAGGGCTTAAGGAGCTCTGCCGTTTTTTGCTTTACCGCCTCCATCGACTCAAATCGGGTCCCATTAAAAGCAGATCTTTTTCTAACCTTTCGAGGAAATCTGAGCAAATCCGTTAACGCAATAGCTTACACCCTCGGCAATCATCCGGATACTCATTCGACGAACCGCACGCATAATTTGGTTGATTTTGGTCACTGTTTCCGGTGGTGAAACAGTCACAGGGCGATCTGGGCACTGTTCATCTTCAGTGCTCTCTCGGCCCACTTTAAAGCGTTTAAACAACTCAAAAACACGTGTACGAGATAGAGAATTGTCGCCATAGGCGCGAAATTTGAGATTGATACGTTGTTTCTGTTTTTTGTCACACGTGGTTTTCGGCTCGAGAAAAAAACACGTTCGTTTCAAACCACTACTGCACAAATACTATGATAGTGACGGAAACGTGTTTTGGAACATGCATAGTCAAGATATCTAGATACCCAACGCAGTACTCGTTTTTTATCCCACCCGACTAGGGGACCCTCTAGGGGCGCAGACTCGTTATTTAGTAGCTAGACCTCGTATACAGCATATGTAGATAAGACAGATAAGACATCACGATGTTTAGTATTTGATTGACAGCCATCAATAGTGAACGTTTCCAATGAATTTTTGAACATGGAAAAAATTGGTAATCGTTATATGATACTTTTATTTGGAAGGCCTTACCTCAGCCAATATAAAAACTGAACTAGATGCTACTCGGGTGAGACTACTCCTTCGTTATCAACGGTAAAATATTGGGTAGTAGAGTTTAAACGAGGCCGTAGGATTTGCGAAGACCAGCATCACAGTGGTTGACCAAAGGAGGTATTAACTCCAGAAATGTTAAAGATAATCCACAAAGTGGATGATCGTCGACTGGAAGTGCATGAGCTATCAGATAAAGCAGGCATTTCAAAAAGTGCAATATATCGCATATTAACCGAAAATTTAGACATAAAAAAGCTGTGCGCAAGATGGGTGCCGAGTTTGCTCACAATGCGCCGTTTAAGGAAACGTAGTTCCATCACTTCACACCCGAAACAAAAACTTCCAGAAATTCTTCGAACTTTATATTCAATTTGGGAATGGATTCATTGCCAGTCAAGATTATAAATTTGAGAAAAATTAAATCAAGTATAACTTTGTTACAAAATGCTGAAGTTGTAAAGACTCAAAAGAAATTTTGGAAATGTTAGCCAAAGGTAGTTATTTGAAAGCTCAGAAGTGAAAAGATTTTAATTTGTTCCGAACGAAAAGAACAATCAAAACCTTGTACTGAGAAGGGAGAACCGGCTCCAAAGAAGGCCTATACTGTTCCAGCTGCAGGCGAATTCATGGTGTGTAATAATTGTCATTGATTATCTTGGAACAGGAAAAACTATTAACGGCGAGTACATGCACCCTAATCGCCAGATTTAGTCCATTCGGATTATTTTATGTTCCCAGACTTCAAAAAATGGCTCAGTGGTTAAAGACTTTCCAACAATGAAGAGGTAATATCAGCAGTTAATAGCTATTTTGAGGAGCTTGACAATTCTTATTATAAAAACTTATTGAACAAATTTTTGTGTCTTCTCTGTTGGTACTTCAGAAACCATCCTCATATATGTATTTTTGGCTATGAATAGATGGAAATAAAACATTCACAATGATATGAAAGTTTTATTTAAGTAGAAAAATACTTCACAAATCAAATACAATATTTCGTCGTTGATTCAAACCAACCGCTTTTGCTTATGCTATGGCGGCTACCAGGAGGTCCATCCCGTTCCCATTCTTCTTATCTGTGCTTTGGTTTATAAACCACAACCGAAGGTAGGAGTTCACCACAAGTAGGTGCAGCCATCATTACACTAATGTTTGTTTTGGAGGGATCAATTACTCCATCACAGTGTTTAGAATCACGTTTGCAGACGACTTTGGGCTTTCCGGGATCGTCACTAAAATTGATTTCATCATAATTTACGATATTTTCAGTTAGCACACCTTCAACTGATTTCTTCAGCTCTGAAAAACATTCATTGACGGTCTTATCAGCCCATACTTCGCTCAATATTTTGAGCTAATCTAACGGTAAGAATTGAATTTGGAAAGACGAGTTGTTCCGTACAGATTGTTTCTCCTGTTTGACTGTCCTTCCTCTTCTTGTTTAATAATGTTGATTGTCTGACAAATATCAAATTCTGTGAGCGGGAATCTCCAATCTGCAGACAATGAGTTAGTTTTAACAAACTGAATTTCTTCTTCTTTCGTGAGTGTTGTCTGTCCACCATGTTCCTTTGGGTGAGAGCCTTTCATCTCATCAATAATTGTGGATTTTGGAATATTATAACGACTTGATGCTTGTCTATAAGCTCATTTGGCCTCTACTAACATTCACAACAGCCATTTCTAATTTTCATAATTTCTCGCTTAATTTTTCGAAATTATTTGATCGATTTTGCAATTACCAACCTGTAAAAAAACCATGAGGTATTTTTTCACTTCTTAATCGCTACAAAGATTGTTACAATAAAATCCTCAACAAAGAGAATATTTTCGGAAAAAAATTAAACTTTTCCGATCTTTCAAAAACTGTTAAATCAATGGCGGTCGGTACATAAATTCTAAATACGAGATTAATACTTACGGACAACGGCAAAAAACAACTACCACACCTCTAACAACTATAAACAAAGATGCAGCTATACGCGGAATTGTATAATTTAAACCGAAAAATTAGGCGAAAATTTATTACAATTTCCGAAGTCACCCGCGCTGTCCCCAAATAACTTCAAGGTACCTTTTTTTACTATTCGACACCGTATCGCAAACTAAACTAAGATCCAAAAACAAATCATAATTAAAACATTCATTAAATACAAACTTTTAACCCCCAATTTCAACATGATCTCTAGACTTTCAGCAACTTAATCGACGTTACTGTGTAACTAGTAAAATTCACTACTTTTGTCATACGATTGGTTTTCTTTAAAACTGGCGCAGGTACATAGTTTTACGGTAGAAATTAAAATACTTTTTACAATCCTTCAACTAAGTATAGATAAAGTATACTGGACTAAACTGGAATAAATTAAATTATATATTCAAAATATACTCACAACTTTTAACGTGGGTATGCTTGGTATCGTTCAAAGAAAAAGTGGGTCCAAAAAGTAAAACCATGCAGATTACTGAAAAGGACTTCATTTTTAATTAGAATACAAATAAATGTGTACAATAATCTTTTTTATACCAAAATTAGAAAACAATTTGATAAGATATCAATGATATGATTATTCACAATTGAAATTGACACACTAAAAGATAAAAAATGAGATGTTTGAAATTCGGTTCCTCTGACAAGCGAGAAACTCGTTGGATTGTTTTTATCTAAGAAACAGGATCAATTTCATAATACATTTGATAGATTTATGAAATGCCCCTGACATAGGAAAGCTTTTCCTCTACAGGGCTGGGAAAGTAGTGGTTTTTAGGAAGGGATTCGTTTGGTGTGGTATCGTTTCATTGCTCGCCTACCATTGCGTGATGGACATAAAAATAACAGAGAATACTGTTTGTAAAAGAAGTTGAAAAACTAGACAGATTCTTGGAGAAGCAAGGAGCAAAGTATATAGTAGGGACAATTGAATAGATCACAACGTCCAATGTGGTCAAATTATCGTCAAATCATTCTCTTAATATAAATAAACACAGTAAACTTGAATGAAAAATTGTTCAACATAGTTATATTGTTGTTGAGTTCAAAAATATAGGCAAAAACAGTAAGTGTTAATTGAATAAAAGTGGTTAAAACCTTACTTTGTAGCGTGACAACTCAGAGTACTTATATTTTACTCTAAATTTAATATTTATGTGAATATACAAAATATTTGCAGTTAAAAAAATGTAATAAATATAATTTATATATATATATATATATATATATATATATATATAAGAGCGGTATCTTATTGGGAACATGGAAATGAAACACCACGTTTGTTTAAATTCGTAAGGTCTTGTTTATGTTGTTTAATTGGAAACGTGGCAAACAAACACCAAAGTGGACTAACTTTAATATATTATCCGAGCTTTCGAACACTTATGTATTCATCGTCTGGGAAATAATTAATTAAGATTTTCCGTGGTTTGGGATTGTATTAATTCCTGTAGAAGTAATTGTATTCATAGAATTCAAAATTCAATATTCAAAATGAGGTGTGATAGAAATATTGATTCTTTTTAATTGGTTAGATTATGAATGGCGCTGAATTTTTATAGGTTAGATAAGGATAAATTGTAGTAAATGATGTTCAATATTGATTGGTTAATTTAAGGATGACATTAAATTTTATTAGGCTAGGTCGTTATAAATATAGCTGAATATTTATTGGTTCGAATATAAATTTTATAGGTTAGGTCGTTGGACGTTTGTTTTTTCAAAATCTAAAAGATATGCATAAATTACATTCAAGTTATTTAAATCAATATTTATATCACACGTCCCATGAATTTCAAGTTTTTACAAGAATTGATACAATTTAAAGCCACCGCAAATCTTAATTAATTATTTCCCAAACAATGAATATATAAGTATTCGAAAGCTCGGAAAATATTTTAAAGTTACTTTAGTGTTTAATTGCCACGTTCCCAACGCTTATATATATATATATATATATATATATATATATATATATATATATATATATATATATATATATATTCCTAAATAATGGTTATAGGTAAGGCAAAAACCTGTAAAAGCTTCGCTTATAATATAAATAATATATAAATTCAATATTTTGATAAAGACTTAAAGAAAAGTCGAAACGTCGAAACGAAAATTTATCTTTTTTTTAAAAACTAATTTTGAAACAGAAGAGACCTAACCTAACCTTTCAAAAACATTTACATACATATCAAGAGTCTAAGAAATAAGAAATTGATTTATATATATATATATATATATATATATATATATATAGTGTTTGCCAGCTATATTATGAGCGTTTTGTCCAGTTGTCCACTGTGGTATATATATATATATATATATATATATATATATATATATATATATATATATATATATAAATATTATATATATATATATATATATATATATATATATATATGTATTATATATTTTATTAAAACTTCTTGAGCTCTAAGGTTGATTTTTTTATTAGAATGTTATCTTGACGTTTCGCTTCTGAAAAATAATTTTTAATGATAAATAAGCCTTAATTATAATTTAATCAATTAAATTTTCAAACTTATATATCGTTAATTATCTAAGGCAGGTAAACTGAAATCTATTATTAACCTTCTCTGATATTATTCTGACATTATTTTTTGACATATAAAAAATATTTCTAACAAAAATTTCATTTCATTTTTTATCAAATTCATATAAAATTTATCAATTTTTAATCAGTTTTCAATTATAAGTCTTTTGATAATGCTTCTATTCAGAATCGAAATATCAAGATAACATTCTAATAAAAAATCAACCTAAGAGCTCCGGAAGTTTTAATAAAATATAATATATACAGTGCTTTTCAGATAAAAGTATCCACCTTTAATAACTTTTGTAATACTGGTATTTAGAAAAAATCCAAAAACACGTCAATTTATGTTGGAAGGGGCAAGCATTATGGCTTATTTAAACTTACTGGAAAAGCCACCCCCTCACCCCTAGCAGCATCCCCTTTATTTTTTTAAATTACTTTTCATATTTTTTATGTAAAATTTGGATACTCCTCTTTGAGCTGATTTCAAAAATGTATAATACTTGTAGGTTAAAGTGGTTAGTTTATGAGATAAACAATTTTTCTTTTAAGAGCACAAATTTTACTTATTATTTACTTTCACCTTATTTGCCTGTACTAAAATGGGTTGTACAACAGTTCAAACTCTTTAATCTTTTTAACTGTGCTATTTATTCTACTTAAAAAATCCAAACAACAAAAAACTCTACTTTTTATTAAAGTTTGACATTGTCAACTAGAATTTGTAGTCACTATTGATAGTGTAATTTGATACATTATTTATTTTGTTTCTCTGAAATGGTTTACTCTTTGCAAGAAAGAATTGAAATTGTAGGTTTATACTAACAAAATAATAATTGTGCAAGAGCTGCTGCTAGAATATTTAACGAATTACATGACGGAAGACATGCAACTCATAAGTATGTAATTCAACTGATGGAGAAATTTACCACAACAGGGTCTGTTTGCAATAAAGTGCATAAGCGAGAGGGACTCGTAAATAACGAAGCAATCCAAGTAGCAATTTTAGGGCAAGTCAGCTTAGAGGCTCAACAACCCCAATCGTTGTCAACAATAAGTAGAGCGATCGGTGTTTCATCTTCTACAGTTTTCCGAGTTCTACATAAATTCAAGTACCACCCATACAAAGTTAAGTTGGTGCACGAGTTGAATGAAGATGATTTTGATCGTCGTCTAGAGTTTTGCGAATCAATGACGCAAATTATCAATAACAATCCACAATTGTTAAACAATATTTGCTTTTCTGATCAATGCTCATGGTCATTAAATGGCTTAGTAAGTAGGCATAATTGTAGATATTGGGCTGAAAGTGATCCACATATTATGCGTGAATTCCATACACAACATCCCCAAAAGTTAAACGTTTGGTGTGGTATCCTAGGTGACCACATTGTCGGACCTTTCTTCATCAACGGAAATTTAAATGGTGAATCATATCTTGAGTTACTCAGGGAAGAGGTTGACCCACGTATTACAACAATAATAGAAAATGATGATAACCTTTCCGAAGATTTACTGGTATTTCAACAAGACGGAGCTCCCCCACACTATGCTATGCCTGTCCGACAATTTTTAAACGAAACATTCCCCGCTCGTTGGATAGGTAGAAGGGGGCAGATGATGGAGTGGCCACCTAGGTCACCGGATTTAACACCCCTAGACTTCTTTTTATAGGGGTATTTAAAAACAAAAGTTTATGCTACCCAACCAGAATCTCTGGATGATTTACGAGAGAGGATAGAAAATGAATGTCGAAAATTAAATCCAGCCGTATTAAGCAATGTCAAAGAGGCATTTCAAAATAGATTATACCATTGTATGGAAGTGAATGGTACTCATTTTGAACACTTACTGTAACTTCATAATAAATAGCACAGTTAAAAAGATTAAAGAGTTTGAACTGTTGTACAACCCATTTTAGTACAGGCAAATAAGGTGAAAGTAAATAATAAGTAAAATTTGTGCTCTTAAAAGAAAAATTGTTTATCTCATAAACTAACCACTTTAACCTACAAGTATTATACATTTTTGAAATCAGCTCAAAGAAGAGTATCCAAATTTTACATAAAAAAATATGACAAGTAATTTAAAAAAATAAAGGGGATGCTGCTAGGGGTGAGGGGGTGGCTTTTCCAGTAAGTTTAAATAAGCCATAATGCTTGCCCCTTCCAACATAAATTGACGTGTTTTTGGATTTTTTCTAAATACCAGTATTACAAAAGTTATTAAAGGTGGATACTTTTATCTGAAAAGCACTGTATATTTATGAACATTTTTTATACATAGATTTTTCATTATTATCATTTACAAGCTTCTGTATGACTTTAGATTTAAAATTATTTTGTGATATTCATTATACGATGCTTAGTTGGTTGCTTTCAAATTTGATTGAAATTTCATCTAAAAATGTAATTCTACAATTTTATTGGTTCTAATGACAATTGCTGTATGCTTCACTGTGAATTATGAATAAGGAAGACAGGCTGATATACTGTTATATTAAATAGAAGCAAAATTTGGTACGTAACTCGTTGATAGAAGAATACCCTAAATTTTAAAAATGAAAATTAAAAAACTATGAAAGTCTTGTCTTGTTTTGAAAGCGAAACAAGAAAAGACTCTCGCAAACAAGAATATAGTAAGCAACACTTAACAAGAGTCCTTGAATTGCTTGTTAAAATTTCTATATACTCCACTAATACAAGTTAACTCAAACCCTCATTTTATTGCATTGTTCTAACTAAAAATTTGTTCTTTTATGGTATCAACTTTAACCATCGAGGTACTGGAAGTTATGCAGAAGCTCCTAATCAAATAACGGCGAGTAGTCTTTGCAGCCGAGACTTAATTCTACGAAGAAGGTCTCAATTAGGCAATCTAAGAAAACAGCTGATCTACGTCAAAATGACGGCTGAGGGGTAAACAATTTTCACGTTTTAACCTGGGTTTGCTATTTTAATTTTTTTCTGGTAGTGAGAGTTGTTTTGTATTTTTTTTATTTTATGATGTTTGGAAAGCTTCATGGATACTTCTATTTCAGTGGAACTACTAATACAGCTGAAACTTACAATTTTTGTAGTTTTTTCTATCAGTTTGAAGTAATTTGCAATATATAGAACACTTGTACTTATTTTGTTCTTAAATTACGGGAGTTTTATAAACAATAATTTCCACTAATGCATTCAGCTTTATCAAACATGGATACGTTGCAAAATTCGCAAACCACACAAAAATCTACGGCAAAAGCATTTGCTTACCCCACGTCAGGTTTTTTAAATGGATTCCAGCTGATCCTGACAATTCATTAGATTGTTTAATAGAGAATTCTAAGAAAAAAGCTGATACGTCAGAATAGCGGCATGTGGTGAGCAAATGATTTTCTCGTATGCACCCATGTGCATGAATACGTTTTTCATAAATTTCATCAGTACATTAACTTTAAAGTAGATCGTTACTATTTTAATTCTAAATTATATTCCCGTTTAAATTAGAATTCTTCAACTGCGCACTTTAATGGCCCTTTTTGTATTAAGACATCTAGCCAATATATTTTACACTGGGTAAATAAAAATATTTTCTCTTTTATAAATAAATTCAACAACTTACCATTGAGGTACATCAACATTCCAATAGGTGGCACAAAAACCGTCTTTCAAATTTAATACGGATAATTTGTCTTCCTCAGTTATTTAAAGGTTAAAAAAGAAGAGTAGTTGTGAAGGGTTAAACTTTTTCAATGTCCTATTTAAGAAAATTTTTAAAACACAAATTTTTAGTTAGTTTTTCTCGTTTCAAAAATTTTAAAAATGGTAGTACGAGTCAAGTTG